>NC_135705.1:16797457-16823020 GCF_964276395.1 Gasterosteus aculeatus
CATATATCAATGCTTGTAGGTACCTGTGATAAAGAGATGACACGATGGCCTGGATTGTCATGTGCAGTTTATAAGTTGTGTGTGTTTGTGTGTCTCCAGTATGGAGGGAGGAGAGCTGTTCAACCGAATCCAGGCCAGAGGAGACCAGGCTTTCACTGAGAAAGGTGAGGACTGATGGACTCTGTGTCACAGGATGTGAGGGAGAGAGAATGAACCGTTAATAACATGGGAGAAGAAAATAAGTCGGCCATCTTGGAAAACATAAGGAAGATCATATACCCCAAATGTGTTCCTGTCTGATCCCTGATTTATCTTTTCTGTGTGTGTGATACTGGAACTGCTTCTGGTTTGAGAATGTGTCCTCCTGTTTTCCTACCAGAGGCTTCTGAGATCATGAAGGACATCGGCACGGCCATTGAGTATCTCCACCACATCAACATCGCTCACAGAGACATCAAGGTGCACAGCCATCTAATAATGTGATCCGCTCCGGGTCGCTGAAGAACATTTGATCATATCTGTTGTCATTCCTCTGCCTCCAACCCAGCCAGAGAACTTGCTGTACACCATCAAAGAAAGAAACGGGGTCCTGAAACTGACCGACTTTGGCTTTGCTAAGGAGACGACGCTAGACAACTCTCTACAGACCCCCTGTTACACGCCGTACTACGTGGGTACGTCGCTTCATGTTGTTTTTTAAAGATTCTCTTTTTTTCGTCCAGACCCTCTGAGGGGAAGACTCTTTTTAGGAAATATACCACAATATATATAAATATTCATGTTTTATGTATATACTAAATCTTTCTTTGTGTTTGTGTTTTGCCAATAATAAGCCCCTGAAGTTTTGGGCCCAGAGAAATACGACAAGTCATGTGACATGTGGTCGCTGGGCGTCATCATGTACATCCTGTGAGTACTGGACGTACTGTAGCGTTGGGTGGGCTGCAGCAAGGCTTTCCCCATAAATGTGTTTTTATGAATTATTTTTTATATGAATGCCTTCAAACAAAGCGTTCAATGACCCGGTCTGGCTCAACCTGTTGGCCTGTGTAGGCTGTGTGGTTTCCCCCCGTTTTACTCCAACACGGGCCAGGCCATTTCCCCGGGGATGAAGAGAAGGATCAGGATGGGTCAGTACGAGTTCCCCAACCCAGAGTGGGCTGAGGTGTCCCAGGAAGGTGAGAACATGCATGAGTGTGTGGTTCAAACATTAAATGAAGTCGTAAAACTAGATGACCGTCAATTCTCGTACAGAAAACCTGCGGCTCGTCGGAAATACCACATTATGTGGTTGAAGTACACGGCGTTTAGTCTTTTCAGCTTCTTTTTTGTCTCTCCAAACACAAAACGTTGAAACTTTGGCCTCTTGTCTGCTGCCCTGCAGGTCACAGCGGCTCGTCTCACAGACTGTATTTACCCGTTCTTTCCTTCAGTTTTACTTCTAACAACAACATATGTCCATGCCCAAAACGCCCTATGAGACATCGGAGACAGATAACTCACAATACATCAGCCAGCTGGTCTCGTCCGCTTAACCAACCGCGATGACACAGCTCGGCGCCGTGCGCACGCTGTCGTTTTTGCTATTTTTTCACCCAGTGTTTTCTCTCAACGCGCTGTGAAAGTGGGTCACTCCCTGAGACCTTGTACAGCACACACACACATTACATGTAGGTTTTCTGCTGCTAACTATGTCATTATCTTTGCATTGCCTCTGCTCTTCCAGCCAAAGATTTGATCAATGAGCTGCTGAAGACAGACCCTAACGAGAGGATGACCATCATTCAGTTCATGAACCACCCCTGGATTAATGTAAGAACAGATGTACATTGTGTCCTTCCTGGACTGCTTCCTGTTTGTCCTTCTGTTTGCTCATACCTACATGTGTGTTTATGCCCTTCACAGAAGTCCATGGTGGTTCCCTCCACTCCGCTCCACACCACCCGGGTGCTGACTGAAGACAGAGAGATGTGGGACGATGTGAAGGTCAGGAGGTTAACAACACTGCCCCCCTGTGGTCACATATTGGCATTGCAGCCTGTTGATGTAGTTCGGTTGTCCCCGGTGTTATCGGGATGTAGGGAGTAGGGACAAACAGATAAAAAAGAAATTGGACAAAATCAATCCTCCTGAGGTAGCCTGACTTTTAGTATACTGACTTAAAAGTGTATCCTACGTTTCCCAGAATGCAACTCAAGAGCATCTTACGTGCATGCCTGTAATAGCCATATTTAACAGGCATGTCCTCTCCCTCAGTCTTTAATACTCTTTATCAAAATTTGGAGTCCACAGACCCAAACCGCAGAGACATCCCTATGACATCATCACAGTCAGTTTTCTCAGTGCACAAACATTTGTTTTTATTCCATATAACTGGCACACAGATTTCTATGGGTACAAATAGAGAATAGCCCCTCCAATGATTCCAATGAATAAATCCATCCATCCATTGTCAAACCGCTTATCCTGCACACAGTGTTGCGGGGGGGCTGGAGTCCATCTAGACAGGCTACACCCTGGCTGGTCGCCAGCCAATCGCAGAGCCAACACAGAGACATACAACCATTCACACTCACACTCACACATCTACGGGCAATTTAGAGTCACCAATCAACCTGATCCCCAGAGCATGTCAATATATATATATATATATATATATATATATATATATATACATTTACTGAAATGCTTCAAACCCTTTTCACTTATCAACTTCCTGATGGTGCCGCAGAGACCAGTAGGGGGAGCCAGTGGTCCATCCATCCATCCATTGTCAAACCGTTTATCCTGCACACAGGGTCGTGGGGAGTCCATCCCAGCCAACTTCGGGCTAGACAGGGTACACCCTAAATTGGTCACCAGCCAATCACAGAGCTAACACAGAGACACACAACCATTCACACTCACACTCACACACCTACGGGCAATTTAGAGTCACCAATTAACCTGATCCCCAGAGCATGTCTTTGGACTGTGGGAGGAAGCCGGAGAACCCGGAGAGAACCCACGCAGACACGGGGAGAACATGCAGACTCCACACATAAAGGTCAAACCCAGGACCTTCTTGCTGTGAGGCGACAGTGCTAACCACCAATGTGCCGCCCCCCAATGAATATATATATATATATATATACATATATATATTTATTGAAATGCTTCAAACCCTTTTCACTTATCAACATCCTGATGGTGCCGCAGAGACCAATAGGGGGAGCCAGTGGTCATACACACACTCAAACACAAAGAAGCTCAGGTTCCCTCTGTTTCTGTTGATTTACACAATTAATGGTTGTAAAGAGCAAGAATGGTGTTTGCTTCAGTTGTACAATGACAAAAATCGTGGAGAGAATGACACATTCCTTCACGGCAACTGAATGAGCAGGTTTAAAGTGATAAGCTATGAAAAGGAAATGTCCTCAAAAGGATATACACACAATACGCCACTGTTTCCTTCTCCAATGGGCAATGCTACCTTGTGCAAGAGTTTCACAGATTGCACCACTTCTCAAAAAGCACAAAACGTTAGACTCTTTCCACATAGGTGCACTGACACAATTCACCTCAAACATCGAACCATGCACGATCAAGCGTTTGGAGGGTTCACGTTTGCAGAGGCGACGAGTTGGAGGAAAGAGAAGACTTCTATTCACACCGGCCCGGCCACAAATTCACGTCCCGGGTCTCTGTTCAGGTTGCCCTAGGCGTCCTGGGTCTCGAGACTCTTCGGTGCGTCCAATCCCTCCTCATCAACGTCGTCCAACGGTATCCGGCTCGAAGGACCAAAATGTTAGGTCGTAGTTATAGAAACCACGAATCCTGCTGATTACACCAGAGAACAATCGCAGCACGAGAAACAAAGACACTCAGTCGACTTGTGAGTTTTACTTGGGCAGCCCGGTCAAGAATCTTAGAGTACTAGACTCTTCACTCGATCACAGCCAACTCCGACTAGACTTCCCCATGCAGCCTCCTTTTATTTAGGTAGTGAACTATGTAAGCATGATGAGTCGACACTTAAAAAGGTCAGTAGTAAAGCAGTGATAGCAAAAGGCATTGTACACCAAACTGGGTATGTCGACTCAAGGTTTAAGACAGCTTACACCCCTCATGTGTTCAAATGTAAAGCAGTCTATTTTTACGGGGGGTTACTACGTGCCGGACTATGTATATGCATAGATCCATAAAACTGCAACTTGACCCCTAGGTACTGGTCGGTGGATCTTATGACCTTTGGACACTGCTATGCTAGCTCTTCCCCTCAGGTTTGATTCTAAATGCTAAGCTAAGCTAACCTGTTGCTGTCACCAACTAGATGTTTGCCGTGCACAAATGTGAGAGTTGTATCTTATCTAATGCTGCATGAATGGGAATAATCATATTTCCAATAATGTCCAACTATTGCATGTTTTCACTGATTAGCTAAAGTCTATTGATGCAGAGGGGAAAAAGAAGTAAAGTCAATCATTCGAAAACTCCCCAGCTGGAATCTTTTTAAACATAAGAGAAAATTAGTTGAGGATATGACTGGACAGAAGTCTCCTCCTGACCTTATATTATTGTATTATACTGTAAAGTATCAGCAGTGCCTTTAGTAGTGGACTTTGTGACTAGAGTAGTCTTCACTGAACCAGCACACTGTGCTCCACCTCATCCTCTGCCCCGTCCCTCACAGGAGGAGATGACCAGCGCTCTAGCGACCATGCGTGTGGACTACGACCAGGTGAAGATCAAAGACCTCGACACCTCCAGCAACCCGCTGCTCAACAAGAGACGCAAGAAGGCCGCCGCGGGGGCCAAGGGGGGCTCCACGGTCTGCCAAAGTCAGTGAGACGCGGAGGGACGTCGCCGGAGATCCAAGCCGGACAGCCGACGTGTGATGAAAAGCAGTTCAGGAGAGGCAGGAGAGGCTGATTGGTGCCGGAGAAGATCATTCACACATTTGTCCGAGACTCTTGAGGAAGTGGATGTTAAGGAAACGGTTTCTACAATAAAGAGACGGCATAGGAACGAGAACACAGTGGCAGCTGGACATTTACAAGACGTATCGGGCTGTCAGCTGTTTACTGGGGTTCTGTCTGTTTTTTATTATTTTTATGTATGTGTGTCATTTTCAGAGTGTCTGTGTGAACTGTTTCAAGCATTTTATGTTTTCCATATTCTGATGCTGTTTGAGGTCTGCCTTTTTTAACTATGCACCGCTGTGCAAACCACACAAAGAGAGACAAAGCCAGTGTGGACAGACTGGAACTAGTGCTCTCCCTAGAATTACCCGCGTGTTTTAAACGCTGTCTGACATTTCATGAAATAAATCACCTTACACTGAACCCGTGGGACTATTTTCCATGGAAGCAACAATAAATTGGCCCAGCAGATGAAGTGGTCTCCTTAATGCAGCGTGCAGCCTGTCTGCTTCCGGTCTGTGTGCGGCCAGAGAGCTTCGCTTGTCGGTGGCGTAATGGTTGCTTGAGCTAGATGGATGAGTTCTTTCACCTTTCTTGAGGTAGGTCTCGCACCTGTGTTTATTTAGGGGGGGGGATATTTAGGTGCTTCCTGTAAATAGAGGGCCGCGGTTTTTGCTCCATGTTAAAACATCAGGAGTGGAGACCTCCTCCGTCAGGTATGTCCACTCCGTGCAGAGATTGGATTTGTTCATACGGATGTAAATTCAACTTTATAGAGCAAAGGGCCATGGAACTATTGCTTTTGTCGTCTTGCCTTTCAGGCTTTGTGAGGATGCTATAAATAGCAGCGGTGGAATAGTTATTTGGGACGCAGCTATCTGACTTGGAGTTCGACTTAAAAAGGTCAACAATATTACGTTTAGATTACATGTTGGGTACCTCTCACCCACTTGGATCACATGGTGCCCCTCCAGTATTTGGGTGATGGGTTAAAGGAAGCTCATCATAAAAACTACTTGGCTTCCCTGCTGTAAATACAGGACGTCAGCCATTATTAGATGTGGCCCAAATACTGCATGACCTCTCAGCTGTTGTTTGGTGCACCGGTGTTTGAGTATTAAAAAGTTCTGAGCAGTGTGTCTGCTGGTGGAATTTGACAGTGTTTCGCAAATATATATATACTTCCTCATGAGCAGGCAGTCAAAAGTACTTTTCCATTGTTTCCCGGAGACAAGCACGGTCATGATTACAGCAGGAGTTTGTATTCGTGGTGTTGACGTAATAGTGTGTCATGAATTTCCAATTGATGTTACTTCACACACACATCCTCCCCATCATGCGCACATAAAGAAAACAGTTCTTATTAGGACAGGGGTCTGTGTTTTGTGCATAGTACTAGGTCTTATATACTAAATATCGTTTGATTGATTTAAACATCTTTTATCTTATAAGTCTATCGTCGTATTTCAACATACAGTCGGACGGGATACTTCCTGATAAACAACGTCATCGTCCTATTGCTCATGTATGAAAGCCTTAGTGGTACGTGGGTGTGCAGGCCTGTCCCTCCGGTGTGCGAGTGTACGTGTCAGTGGGATGGGTGGGGGTTTAGATCCCTCTGGCTTTCGCCGAGGAATGTTTCAAAGGTCAAAGAGCCATCTGACCTCCGGCTGCTTCTGTCCTGCTCAGTCCAGCTGGTCTAAAACTGTCTGACATCCATTTGTTTGTTCGTTCGCCTCATGGCCTCCACGGTGTGAAGAACTCGACGATTCCCTGATTTCTTTCTCTTCTCTCTTTACTTTGTGTGTGTGATTGTCTCATTCAGCCACAGATGTGCAGTTAAAGGCCTTGTGCTTGACGTTAAGTGGGAACACTTTCACAGGCTGAACCCAATAGCGTGCTTCACCCTGGCCACAAAACCTGCATCATAATAAACGCAGAACACAATTCTATCCCATCTGATTGCTGAAACCCTGCAGCTCATTCGGTGTCAACAGGTCTCTTGTTGTCCCTCGTGTCCTTCGTCACGAACGGATTCGTTTGGCTTCCGTTGTCTTTCAACTAACCTTCCTGTAATCTACACTTTACCTTTGAGTAAACTTCTTCACCGATTTGTTGTGTTTATTTGTCGTCGTGTGCACCTGCCACACCCTGAACACACACAGGTATTTCACAAACAACTGCTGCACCATGGTTGAGGTGTGTCGAAATAAAGGGATGCACGGTAACGCAGTCACATTTTAGGAAATCTTAGCTCAATACAGATAATTCTTCAGTTTGATACGAAGGACTTTTCTTTATTCAGGACAAAAGGTCTGATGGTAAATAATTAAATATCTCTCTATCTCTGGGTGAATACTTTTACCGACACTGCAGAAAAACAAGCTCTGCAAGTTAGACTGCTGTCAGAAAACACTTGCAGTAAATGTAATAAAGTGCCTTTGAAAAGTATGATATGAAAAGTATCCTATAAGCACTGAATGTACTTCTGTGGAATCGTATTGTCTGAGATTCGCTTTATATATATTATATACCTCTCCAGCAACGCAACCAGTGTCCTTAACGGAACCCTTCGCGTCACGACGCGGAATGGAAACAACTTAACCCCGGCCAGGACACGCGGAGACATTCCTCAATTCTCGTGGATGGTGTGTGTGTGTGTGTGTGTGTGTGTGTGTGTGTGTGTGTGTGTGTGTGTGTGTGTGTGTGTGTGTAAGGGGCAGGTATAGGCTGCTACCTCACAACTCCATCCAGTTTGGGAGAAACCCCTCCCTCCCCGGGGCGAGGTCCCCTGGTGTGTGACTCGCGCTGTGAGCATCAGTGGAGACCGTTTGACGCACGCTCACACCGCTCAGGCGCTACGCTCCATCGGACGGACGCCCACGATGAGAGGCTGCTCCAGCCGCGCCAAGCTCGCGCACGGCCGGGACACGGCGGGTAAGGCACGCGTCTCCTTGCAAGGCTTCAGCACAGCTGTGCGCGCGGGGGGGCGGCGGTGGCGGCGGTGGTGTGTTTAAATTACGCATCTTTTAACCCCGGATGATGGAGGCGGATGAGGTGAAGGATACCCCCCCCCCCCCCACCCCCCTCTCACCCCCTGATGTGCTGGTCGGTGTTTTGGCGCTGTCACCGTGGAGACCTTTACTCCACATAGCGTCAAACCCCCGACTCTCTGGTTCCTTTCACAGCGACCAGGGTCGGGGAAGAAGCCAGGCGGGTGTTGTTGGACTTCTGCTCAAAAACAACAACAACAACAACATCAAAAAGCACGCATTGTACACGCTGCGTGCAGCCTGACGCGTCTTTAAACCTTATTGACATGTTCATTTCCCCGGATGGTGACGGGGGCGTTGATGACGCTCCGTGTTTCGCCTTCTCACGCTGTTTAATGTTTTTATCGTGATCGTGTTTATCGCGTTAACGGTGTTGTTTGCGTGGTCTGGCACGCACTCCGCGTCGGTTCCCCGGCTGAAGCCGCCTCTCCGACACGCTCGCCGTCTTTCTTTATCGCACTAATATTGAGAAGGCGCTAGCAGAGAGCTGCTAGCAGGCTGTCAGCGGGGAGGAGCTCGGCGACCTGTTTCCTGGTCCTTATCCAGTGTGAAGTATGCGCGAGGGCGCGCGGGGAGACTATGGGACCCACGCAGTGGGCTTTTCACCGTGCAACTTCTGCCATTTCCACGCGGCCCGTCCGATCAGATATGCTCCATCAAAAACACCAACTTGTGTGCATCCCCGATGTGCCACAGTTTCTTTCTTTTTTTTAAATATGTTTAGCGGCTACAAATACATCCCCAGCACCAGTGCGCCATTTATGGACTGACTTGGTGAACCTGGCATGTATAATAGGCCACTTGCAGTCAGGGAATTTGAGTGAGTGAGAGGGGGCTATTTAATTTTAAAACCTTCCATCTCGTCATATTTAGGTCACAGGCCCATCTCCTAAGGACTGACTCTTAATATAATCACTGCACCAGGTAGGCCAGATGGACATTAATAGATGGGCTTAACTTCGTGACGCACACCTGCACATCAGTTAGATCCAGTGCAGCGCCTCAAAGTCCTGTTTTTTATGAGGCATTAACTTTCCCTTTTTGTTGACACTGCGCACAAGTGTGGGTTTATCTCCATGGCAGTTGTGATGGCAGAGTGACTCTGCTCGAGACGGACACAATATTGGAGACACCCTGGTAGGAGTCCTATGTCTCCCACATCTTCCCCCTGCACAATCTGAACATTATAAACATGCATCTATATAGGAATTGTTCAGTCGGATTGCAATGCTGGCTGTGTACTGAGCACTGGTGGTTTAAAAGCCTGGATCGACACACGTGCAGAGGAGAATGTAGAGCGATGCTGCCATCTGGTGGGCGTCGTCGGCTCCTGGGTGTTGGGATTTCTTTCAACGCTGCCTTGATAGTAGCATTTGTCACCCAGTAATAGCTGATCTGTGCAAACGTGCCAGGTCAAGAGACAGTGGCATTGCTGTAACAACTGACATTTTTTTCACATAAAGGTATGACTTATCAAAGCAGGAAAAGGGCCCAACTGTATTAAAATATCCCAGGAGGAAGTTGTGGGTGTAGACGAGTCAGCATGCACAATACCAGGAACCATACACCGAAAGCAGCTAAACTGAAAGTCTGCATTAATTAGTACTGTCAAATTGTGTTATGTGAAAAATACCTGTTAAATATTAGGAAATAAACAACAAAAATGTACTTCATCCCAAAAATCTCGCGGCCTTGATGCCCTTTGCCTTAAAACTGTTGCCTCTTGGAAGTGAAGAGATCTCATAGGGGATGAAAATTCATTTGAATTTGTCCCACTTAAACATGCACAGCGAGGGAGATGTGAATCAAGCACAATCCTTCCACTCTCACTGTGTTGACAGGAGGGGAAACCCAACAAAATCAGTCAAACCACCTGAGTCGGTACCAGAGCTTTAGGCCTTGGAGCCAATTGTTGTATTGTGACAAATGTCGCTCGCATTCACACACCTCACTTTGTGCTTTAGCATCACCCACTAAAGTCCTAAAACCCCTAAACAAATAATGGACGGACGAATTGACATTTAAGACAAGGGACCCCTTTCACTGCAGTGTGACGTCATTGCTGGTAAGGCTGGCGCGTGCTTCTGCGTCGTTGCGTCGACGCACTCGTTTCAATTCATGGTTCTAAAAGTTTTGCGTGTGTTGCAGAGCGATTCACCACTAGAACAACAGGCGGAGTGACGTGTTTCTGTTGAAGACGACCTAGAGGGTCACGTCTTTGTGTGTGGAAGTCGTTGCTTTGTTTATTTAATTATCATAGACTTTATTGCCGCGTGCATCGCCACTGCTGCTTTTCATCGCGGACACATTTGTCCCGTATTTTTCTCCACAACTTTGTGCACCTCTCGACCGGCAAACCGGCGTTTGTGGAGATTTCCCTCCGTGAATCAAAGGCCATCCGGCTTGTAGAAGTGGTCACATTTACGCATTTCTTCCGACCGCTGCTAGAAAAATGGGTCGACGCACGCAAGCACGCAAGGGACACGCAAGGGGCTCTCGCTCTTTCTTTGGGTCGCTCTGAAAACGCAGAAGCATAAACTAGGCTTTGCTCGTGGGCCTTTCCCGCTGTCACATCCGAAACATACTTTGTATCTATTAAAGTTGCATCGACTATTTTGCAAACAAATACGTGTAAAACCTGGTTTTTCCAGACCGACAGTCGTCCCGGTGCAGCTTTACGGTGTTCTCTGGCTGACGCCGGTTACGCTGCGCTCGTATTGCGCTCATTACGGCCGAGCGGCACATGACAACGCAACGGCTCTGCGCGCGCGCGAGAGAAAGGGAGCGAGAGAGCGAGAGAGGACACCCGGTTTCACCTCCACCTCCATCACCGCCGAGCAGCGCGGATGAAACACCGACCACACTCGGAGGCGCACCAGGGGAAAAGGCCCCGCGTTCCCGCAGACTCCGCCGCCGCCGCCGCCGCACCGCCGGACGGGATGGAGGACAAAGCGCCGTCGATTCCGCGGGAGCTCACCCAAAACCCCCTGAAGAAGATCTGGATGCCGTATAAAAATGGCCTTCCCGAAACGCACATTTCGCAGAGAAAGGGTGCGTACGACGACGTGGCGGCAGCAGCTTTGTTGGCGTATTTGTTTGAACGAGCATCGGCGGGCACCGATCGACCGCTCCGCCCGTGTTGTTTACGGGATCGGGTCCGGAAGCGCCGTGGCGGTGTAAAGACGTAGCGCTAATCCGCCCGGCATGTGGCATGTTACAGCCCGCATCTCGACCCGCCGCGAAGTGCCCGATGGCGCCGCTGCGGGTATTCACGCACACGCGTCGCCATCTCGGGTCCTTGTGCGGGGACTCGCGCGATGCATCCTTACGTGACGCATGTCGACGAACCCGGATCGTCGCGCAGTGTTTAGCGGCGGCGGCGGAGTCTGCGGATTCTCTTGTCCGTTTGGTCCGCGTCTCCCACTGCACCCCGACCCGAGAGGACACTTTAGCCATAGATTCGTCATGAGCTTGTGGCGAAACGAGAAACTGTTGTTGTTTTTTGTTTAATGCATGCACCGGGACACACTTTTCCTGGTACTTAGTGAAGTATTTGTCCGCTACCTTTACACACAGGGAGTGTTAAAATTGACATTATGTTGCAACTAAATGTGAAGTCGGACCCATGGAGACTCTCTCGCTCTCTGACCTATTCATCTGTGCACACACCGCGTTTCACAAGTCCCCAGGGACCTCTGCTAGTGGGGGACCATATTCTCCAAGAAAGATATCGCAGGATTACTCACCCATGTACTTTAATTTATGACTCTTCTAAATGTTGTAACGTGCAAGATCGTTTCCGTGCAAATCTTTGATAGATGAGCGCATTCAAACAATATTTCACTAAAGCCTTTAGGGTGAACTAATGCCTGTGGGGAGGCGTTTCCCTTTGAGAGCCTGTTGCATGATGCGTGTCTTAAGCTTTCTGTCCTCTCCACCTCTCATTGCAGTATGTATGACCAACTGTCCCACCCTGATCGTGACAGTGGGTCTTCCCGCCAGAGGGAAGACCTACATCTCCAAGAAGCTGACCCGCTATCTCAACTGGATCGGCGTGCCCACTAGAGGTACGGCTTCTCGGGCTTCAGTGAACAATCCCTTAATTCCTGGAGAATTAAGGGATTTGATTTGCATCGCAAATTTTTGCAAAGCGAAAGTTCTCTCAAGTGCCTTTGCCGCCATCTTCCCCGTAGAGTTCAATGTCGGGCAGTACAGGAGAGAGTGTGTGAAGATCTACAAGTCCTTTGAGTTCTTCCGTCCAGACAACGAGGAGGGGTTAAAGATCAGGCGGTAAGTGTGACCTGGCCCACGACTGCCGTTTAAGAACGTATCCAACCAACAACCATGTGACCTTTTAACACGTGTCCTCCTCGATCTTCGCAGACAATGTGCCTCAGCAGCGCTGAACGATGTGCGACAGTATCTCACCGAAGACGGAGGCCAGGTGGCGGTGAGTAAATGCAAAGCTCAGCTTCGCTTTGGACCGTTGACACATGGTGTGCAATGCTAAAATAAAAAAAACACCCATGTTTTCTAATGTTTTACAGGTTTTTGATGCAACAAACACCACCAGAGAAAGACGGGACACCATCATCCAGTTTGCAGAGCAGAACGGTTTTAAGGTAACTGTTATTTTGGGAGGACATGCGTGTGCCAGGGGACGCTTCGATGTAGCAGGGTGCTCTGAGAGCGCTGTGCTATTAGGACAAGCTAACGTCCTCGCAAACTGAACTGGAATAAGCTAGCCGGCTAGCTAGCTAACTAGCGGAGCGCTGCCTACTAGCTGGCTAGTGCTCTATTGCTTCACTGGTTGCCATAGAAACAGAACGGCAGCCCCACCGAATCGCCCCCCCCCCTCCCGCCGTCCGCATTCAAGTCTGTCGTCTCCTTTTCCCTCAGGTGTTCTTCGTGGAGTCTGTGTGTGAAGACCCAGACGTGATACAGGAGAACATAGTGGTGAGTGGCTGCGTCAATCTGTCCGTTGTGTCTCTCGAGACGGAGTGAGCTTGGTTGTCCTCACTCGTCTCTCTGCCGTTGGTCCGTTCAGCAAGTGAAGCTGGGCAGCCCCGACTACACCAACTGTAACACGGAGGAAGCGGCGGAGGATTTCATGAAAAGGATCAAGTGTTATGAGAACTCCTACGAGCCGCTGGATGAAGTCCTGGACAGGTGAGGGGACAGCCGGTGTGGGGACAGCCTGGGTTTGACTGACTGGGTTTTCAAAATAATAATGTGGCTATTCATTATGGTGCTTCAACATTAGTTTGACTGTTTGGGTTTCTGCCTGTATTGGCAGATCTATTAAATTCAGAAAGACGGTATATTTGTAAAGGCTGTTATAATATTAATGTTGTGGTATTGTCCTTTTTTCCCCTTTAAAAAACGGCCACGACTAAAACATTTCCTGCCTTTTACTTAATTAAACTTTAATTAAATTACCTTGTTTTATAATTGGGTACTGCCTATGCTTTATAAAACAACATTGGGTTCTATACATTACAACATAGTCGCCTCTTATTGGTTAAAACATGCTGGTTTCTGATTTATTAGGTTTGAACCGATGTGGAGCTGCCTCTGGTTCGGTTTAACGTTCGTGCACTTTGACGTCAACGCTCCGAACACCTGCTACTTCTTGTAGCTCGTCTCCACATTCCTGCGGGACACTCCTTATGAGCTGTTGTTTCACTTTCTTTCCACACCTTCAAGTAACATAGAAACGTACAAGTGCTCGTCCGCCACAGCTTTACTAGTGTCATCTACTTTGTGCTTAGTGTGGGGTAAAAGCCTAAATCATGCCATACCTGGTATCATAAAGCATCTAGATATTTTAGTGAACAAAATGAACGTGTGGCCTGGTTGGGCTCAGTCGGTGTTGAACAGGAGGCTTACGGTCACTGCTCTCCTCTCAGGGATCTCTCCTTCATTAAAATCATGGACGTGGGGCAGCGCTACCTGGTCAACCGGGTGTTGGACCACATCCAGAGCAGGATCGTCTACTACCTCATGAACATTCACATCACGCCGCGCTCCATCTATCTGTGCCGCCACGGCGAGAGCGAGCTCAACGTCAACGGCCGAATCGGTGGAGACTCTGGCCTCACGCCGAGAGGGAAAGAGGTACGTCAAACCTTTTTCCCCAATCGGTCTTCAGCTTTTTGACTTAACTCACACGATAACTTCTTCCTTCTCATTTTCTCTCTCTCTCTTGTCTCCACGCAGTTTGGGAAGAAGCTGAGCCAGTTCCTCCAGACTCAGGGCATCAGCGACCTGAAGGTGTGGACCAGTCAGATGAAGAGAACCATCCAGACCGCCGAGTCCCTCAGTGTGCCCTACGAACAGTGGAAGGTCCTGAACGAGATCGACGCCGTGAGTTCCGCCGCCTTCCCTGCCAGGCGAGCACAGCTGTCTCTGCTTCCATGTGAGCGTGGCGGTAACCGAGGGTCGTCTCCGTGTGCCGTCATTTCAGGGCGTGTGTGAGGAGATGATGTACGAGGAGATTCAGGATCACTTTCCTCTGGAGTTCGCTCTGAGGGACCAGGACAAATACCGCTATCGGTACCCAAAAGGAGAGGTCAGTGGCTACAACTCGGTATGGGTTTTTTCTAATGATGGGAAGTTTTGTAACTGTTAAAGTGTTTTTTTTGTGTGTGTTTTACCATTGAAGTAGCGTACGTGTGGACAGTGTGTCTCCGTTTGGAATTTCGTAAACGTCCCAAAGTCTGTCTTCCTTTGTGACAATAAGGATACAATGTCCGATTAAAAACTCCCACCTCACAGCGGACACAACGAAACTGTGTCCACGTGGCTTAGTGGCCACGTAACCTCCACCAACCGGCCTCCTGGCATCATTTGGCTCAACACCAGATCCCAGTAAACAAAGACTTGTGTGTGTGTGTGGCCACAATGAGGGGTCAGGTTGTTTACTGTGTGCCCGCCGGTGTGTCCTCACCTTAAGTCCATCCCATTACCGCTCCATTAATCTATCCCGGGAAGATGGACGCAGGCATTAGCCGGCCGGCCAGGCGGACGGGCTTCGGAGGATCCGGTTAAAGCTGCTGTTAGTCTAGACGGCCCGTTTTTTTCCACTTTCTGAAATGTCAACCCGGTTTAAGAGGGCGATTTATTCAGCTCACCGCGAGAAGAAAACTGATCGTGTTGCCGTTTCAAGTTACCGATCGAGGTCCATCTGTCTTTTATTTATTTAGTTTTGACGCAAAGGTGTCGCTGGGCTCTTTCCCAGTAATCACCTCAAAGCATCTGCAGTAAGAACGAATACATGTGGATGAAGCTGTGTTCAAACGCACTCCGCTCTCTGCCGTCTCCTCTCAGTCCTACGAGGACCTGGTGCAGCGCCTGGAGCCGGTCATCATGGAGCTGGAGCGCCAAGAGAACGTGCTGGTCATCTGCCACCAGGCCGTCATGCGCTGCCTGTTGGCCTATTTCTTGGACAAAACGGCAGGTCGGTGTCTAAACTGAAATGGGTATTTTATTTGATTTGATTTCTACGCCATTCCGTTTTTATTTTAAAATATTAGTTTATAAAGAATACGGATGGCTTTCTTTTGGATTTTTTCTGTAGTAGTGTGATCCGATACCTCATTGTCCTTTTTATAAAGTACATTTTTGATGAGGTTGAAATTATTAAGAAAAGGGGTAAAAATATAAACTCATTTAGAATGTATGTACATCATGTGGTATGAGCTTTCCACACACACACACACACACACACACACACACACACACACACACACATCAGTCCCTACCATTCATCCTGTTCACTGTCCTCCGTCTGTGGTGGCAAATGCGGATTAGCTTTGTCCACGGAGATTAACTCCTGGACCAATTAGCGCTGTGTGGCTTCAACATACCAGTGATTAATGAACAGACATTTTGATGATTTACTCCTCTTACTCGTAACTATTATAGTTGCACTTTCTGAAACGGATGTTAACGGAAAACAATATCTTTGTAAAAAGAAGAAGTGACGTTCATGAATGTGAGTTCTTTGTTTGTTTCGGTGCGTTTTATCTCTTTCTTTCTTCACGCAGAGGAGCTGCCCTACCTGAAGTGCCCGCTGCACACGGTGCTGAAGCTGACACCAGTGGCCTACGGTGAGCGTGGTCTCCTGTTGGCATATACAGACTTACACATACATCTATTTCTAATGATGGAGGACGGGTGAACTAATACAAAGGTATCTTCTGTCTGCATGCTCAGGCTGTAAAGTGGAGTCCATCAGCCTAAACGTGGATGCAGTCAACACACACCGAGAGAGGCCGGAGGTGGGTATATAACTAGAGGCACACAAGCGCGCACACACATCCACAGGAAGATGGTTCAGTTTGGCCCGACATGGCGTTCTCCCCCCGAGCTTTTAGTTCCACTGGTTGCACCGTCCAGGCTTCAGCCTTCTTACTGACACACGGTGTAAATCTCACGCCTAATCCGCAGCACTCAAAACACCCAACTCGCAAATAACACTGCTGGTTTAAAATGTTTCGGTAAACGGGATCTAGCCTCTCTCCAACAGTTTAGTTTTCTTCAATGAGTGAGAGCTTTACCTGATGGACACATTCATTTTTCTACCTCCGGTGTTTCTTTTCCTACCAGCCTCCATGAGAAAGGTCCCGCGGATGATAGATGATAGATAGCGAGACTCTGCCAGGCAATATGCATCGATGCATCAACGTAGGAAAGACCAGTCTTACGTCCAGTTAAGTCATTGTAAGTGCTGACTGAGTTAGGGGGGCGGGTTAGAAAAAGGCCGGTTGGTGCAACCAGTGGCTGAGCATAAGGTGTCACACAGGTGTTGTACAGCCACCGCGGTTTTTGCTCGATGCTTTTTGTTTTCTATATCGGTGCTATGAAATAGTAATGAGCGAAAACCAGCTTTGTCGTATCTATTTGTGAATTCTAGTATGACAGTGAGTGGGTAATGTGTAATGTAAGGTGATGCAAGGCCCAGAAATCAATACAATCCACATCATAACTCGCTCACATGGGAAATTTAGATGATCGTTATCCATTAAGCCTCTTTGTGGGATCAGACGTTTTACGCGTTTTTGAAGCAGAGAAATTGTCCGATTTTCCTTCCTGCGCTGGTTTGATTTCTTCTAAACACACGAGTGGCAAACGCCGGCGAAGAACACGCCTCTAAACCCGCGGGTCTTTGTGCAGTGGATTTAGTGTCACCCATGTGATTTCATCCCTCCCCCTGTGTGTGTGTGTGTGTGTGTGTGTGTGTGTGTGTGTGTGTGTGTGTGTGTGTGTGTGTGTGTGTGTGTGTTTTCATCTTTATCAAACAGAACGTAGACGTGACGCGGATGTCAGAGGAGGCTTTGCTAACCGTGCCAGCTCACCAATGAGGCAGTTGCCCCTCTCCCCTCCCCACTCCCCCTACTCCCCCCACTCCCCCATCCTCCTTTGCCCTTCTTTACGCACAATGAACCTGGAAAACTCTGCAACCTCTAGTCTTCTCCACCTCTTTGTTTGAATCACCCGCCACTGCTCCGATCTTGTGTTTGTCGTCCACATATATTATAGGCATGATGATGATGATGATGATGATGATGATGATGATGATGATGATGATGATGATGATGATGATGATGATGATGATGATGATGATGATGATGATGATGGTGGTGGTGGTGGTGGTGGTGGTGGTAATTGACTGGAATCCAGTTTGTAATTTTGACACGGATCTTGTGTCCAGAGCACGTTCTCTCATTTTCTGAGAATTAAATGAGAAGCCGGATGAAGTGTTTCTGAACTGATGCCGTAATCCCAATTGTGAAGCATTGAAATTCGAGCACCTTTTTTGTTGAAGTAGACATTTGTGATGTTTGTTTTCTTATAGATTTTGCCTGTTGAACTGATTTTACAATGTTAACTTTCAGCGGTTCGCTCACTTCATATTTCTGTTGGCAGAAGTCAGGACACTCTAATCTTAGTTTTACAGCATTGCACAACTCTAAAAGAAGTTGGGCCTTTTATATTTTGCACATAAAATAATCAATTCTGTTTTATTTTCTTATTAAATGTCAATAAATTGCAGTTTATATCTAGTTAGGATGTCAAACAGTATCTAATGAAGATCCTCAAAGTACAATTAGACTTTTGTTTTATTGTTCCTTTTGTTTGAATGTGAAGATCCTTACAGAATAATATCTGAGAGGAAATATTCTGTTTGTTTCCAAATAAACTCATCTCAACCATTTTATGTATTATTATCCAACCCTTCTTGTGCATCATTTTAGACATTCTGACATGAAAAGGTTTTCCTCTCCAATATCTGAGAGTTGGGACGATGGATTAAATTCTTTACCTTGCATCAAGTTTGTTGTTGGTATATTTTAAGATAAAATGTGTGTCGCTGGATGTTTCTGAATCTTAACACTTGATCAAAAGACGCAGACGACTCCCTTCCTGTTCCTACGATGCTCATCCTGCTCCCTCTGACTGAAACTCCTACTCTGAAACTGCACACTGGGATTTTCCCGTTCATTGATATGCAAAGACTCCACTGGGAACATTCACCCCCCTGAACAAAACTCTCCCTGTGACACACACACACAGATTTCTTCCTCCCTCCACTTAGAAAGATTACAAAACGTGTGCTGATGCTCACAGCTAATAATAAAAAGGCTACGACATTCTGCAGAACTAACGGTTTTCCAAGAGTGTCAGCGCTGTGCAATGCGATCCAATCAAACAGGAAGGGCTATGAAATAAGTGGTAATCTGCACTCACACGCGTCAACAAGGTCAAATGATCCGTGCACGCCCGACCTGCCCTCCAAAAATGAAGACGCCCTGTTTCTAAAACGACTGTCTTAAAATCCCCGCCGGAGCACGTGAGGGCAGAAACCCCAGTGATGTGCAACACGCCGCGTGTCCCTCTGGTTTGATGCGTGCTAATTAAACGCAATCGTGCAGCATTGATTCAAAAGGCACCTGACACCGAATCCTTCCTCTTTCCAGAACGTCAACATCCATCGTTCGGCTCGAGACGCCCTGCGGACCGTCCCCCCCCACCTCTGACTGCAGCTGCCTCTCGTGGTCGTTTCCCTTTTCCCGTGTGCTCAACCCGCCAACCGTGGTGACCTTCTGAGTGACGTGCTGCCTCCTCCACCTCCTCTCGCAATACTCTGTTTTGTCATTTTATGATCTGGATCCGAGCAGATTATTTATCCCTCAAGGACTTGGCTCACAGTAGCTTCATGGGTTCCTTGTTACTGTATAATCATTTACAGCGTGTTGATATTGTGCAGCAGTATAATTAACCATGAAGGAGAACCTGTTGACCGTGCAGCTTAAAAAAGGGATCTTTCCACTGCGTGTTTGACTTGCTGTAATGTGCAATAACGTCAGTGTCTTCAGCGTTATAGAAGAAAACGTACACGTAACGGTCAAATTAAATTGTTCATCTTAAGATTCCATAAATGAACTTGTTTTGGTGATGTACACATTTGAACACAAGCAAAAGCTTAATGCAATAAGCTCAAAGCTGCGGATGTGGGTTTGATTTCAAAATGTACGCCCCAGTTAAAGGTGTTATTTCTATAAACCAGCCCATCATCTCTTCAAGTAGCTATTACTATACGGTACAGTTCATTTTTGAGTCTCCTAAATATAGAAATGGGCATCCCATTTCCTCAGAGCCAGAGTTGATATTCTACAATACAGAATATGTTCCAAAGATATTTAGTCTTAACTTAAACCAGCAGATATTCACAACTGATACTCATTCCTAACATGTTGATCTAAATCTAAATTGTTGCAATTGTTGTGGATTTCTGAAGTGTATAACTTGCACTTTCCTTCTCTGTGGACTACAGTATAATTATTTGGATCCCAATAATGTGAACAAATGCCGTACCACCAAAAGGGTTCACAACGTGAACAATTACTTCCCTTTTCCCACAGCTGAAATAACACAGCGAGCGTATCGTTGTGGCCGAGCGCTGACCGAAAACAACTTCCTCAGAAAGAACAAATCTGCTTAAAGGCCGCGGCGCAAATAACTGGAGGTACTTTAAATCAGAACACAAAACATAAAAACAACTGAGTTTTATTATCTTTCATTATTATTTTCATACACATGTTTTGGCGGCTTCTTGATAGAAAGCTCTTGACACAGACTACTTTCCGCAAACAGAGACTTAATGAAAACTAATTTAGAACACCGGCGACAGATCACGCATACTCACACGAAATACAAAAAACCTGGCCAATTAATTTGCAACAGCACGCTCTCAATGCCCCTGTATTCATGGGTACCAACTTGATTAATACTATAAGGACCCGCCTTTGAATGGGGATTTGTTCTACGTGGCTGAAAATGAAACTGGTGAATATTTCATTATATACAGTCATTGATAGTCATGAGTACAGGGAAATACTCCGAGGGTGTCGTCGCCGGATTGCTGCTGTTCCTCTCATCTCCTCGCTGGTTGGCGGTTTACGCCTCTATTTTCCAGCTTTAGTGACCAAAGCTGCCATCAGAACTGTGAAGAGGACAAATGTATTATTTTTGCGTGTAAATATTTCTGTCTTTTACAAAACACAATATTGATCCACACTTACAAATATTGGTTCGCTAAATGCAGAAAAATGTACATTTCTCAAAATATATAAATGAAAAGCCCTCAACAGCAGAGAGCGTGTTCCTCACGTTCTTGAGGAATTCCTCAGCGACGATACGGGCCCTGGCGTTAACGGACAGCTTCATCTCGCTGATCTCCTTGTCGATCTCCTCCATGAAGTGGATGACGTAGTCCACCAGCTTGTGTTTGTACATCTGCTCCGTGTGGAAGTTGGTAATCAAGAAGCTAATATCGTACCCCTGAAAACCACAGCGGTGTTAGCGGGACGGGTCAACACATTTTATCGTGAGAAAATTCAAGGATTTTATTTCACTATGTGGTTTCTGACATTTGTATGGAGGAGCCGTTTGACTTTTTCTCCATTTTAGATAAACGTTGTTCCTGTTTTTTTTTTAATTCTTGTAATTGATTCCTCTTTTGTCACTCACAGTCGCTAATTATATTATACAGAAACAGACTACCCATTTATCATCCTCCCACTTCTCTTACCTCCACTGCTTTCCTCCTCAGAATGAAGAAGTTCTCCGCTCTCATCATCATGAAGCGCATGAACTTGTGGCAAAGGATCTTCTCGATCTCATCAGCCTGCAATGATGTCATTTTTTTAATGCGTTTTACATTAGGAAAGAAAATCATCAAGTGTGCGCTGCGCATAGCTGATCACCAATAAATATTGCCCTTTCTTTTTTATATCACCTGCTTGACAGCAATGCTGACTCTGACGGAGTTGATGGATCCCTCGATGAGAACCTTCTCCTTGTCATTACGGCTGATGACCACAGGTTGAAGCAGCAGCTCCTTACTGCTCCTGTAACCGCAGAACAATCCAGCCATTAAAGACACAAAGATTCAAATGACCGCATTTCACAGAACCTCTACGAAGCGACTCAAAATAACTCCAAAATGTGTCATTGCATGACGCCTCAAAATAGGCTACGGCAAGTCCCTGCGGACCCATTTCAATGCTCTCGCCTGCTGTCATGCTCTTCACCGGCTAGACATTTTCTTGTGCAACTTTGCACAAGTCTGCACTTGTGCGAAAGCTGTGGATTATCTACGAAAAAGCTTAGGGGGCAGGAGGCACTGGGGGGAGTGGGAGGAGGCTCCGAACACATGCCATTGAACATACCTGACCTCCACCTCGGGCTTGTTGTGACGCTCCACCACCTGAGAGGAGAAGTTCTCCAGACAGAGGGCCGCCTGCAGGGTGGCCCTCACCGCGTTCAAGTAGGGGCGCAGAGTCGCTGTCTGAGGAGACACAGCCATTAGATCAGTACGTGGTAGCTTGGATGGGCCAGATGTACATTCCGCTCCAGAGAGGGCGAGTTGGCCAGCAGGGGGTCAGCCTGTGACGTCACGTTTGACCAGGAAGCAAGAAATGCGGTGAAGTGCCACTTTTAAGGGTTCCACCTCTCAATTTTGGAGTCGACTTTTAGTCGCTTTGGAAAGAAAAGCATACTGGCGATCCACATCCAGCTGATGGGGGTTTGTCTACAGATGCGAGGCTCCTTGAAGCGTGAATGAAGTCACTTCCGTTAATGTAAGCAGATCGGTGGCTGACATTGCATGCCATCCATTATTATCTATGTCCTTCCCCATCGATCTGCCTGCTATGAAGAAAATACACATTTCCCTCTCCGTCTAGTGACGAGCTTTCTAAGAGCTGACTTCAGCAAAAAACGAGAAAAGGGGAGCGGGGGAAAAGACAGCTCAGCGCGATCACTTCAGTGTCTGCAAACCGTTTCGAGGATGCCCGTCCTGTCATTTCACCATAGCCAACCAGAAACCATGGCTACGACCAGCGCGGAGTTAGCTAGCTAATCTCACCTTAAATGTAGCCACAGTTAGCGCGAATAAATGGATAATTAATGGAATATACCCGTACATTTAGAGCAACACACTTACCATTTTTGTGTTGTAAAAGACGGAAGTTCCTCAGCCACGCCTGGGACTCCTCTTCCGTAAATCCTACATCTAGCAGTACACGTAGGGTGCGCTCGTTTTCACTAGCTCTTAGTTTGAAGAGACGGATTCTTCGACGTTTCACACCATCAGCCGTTTGCGATTATTACCCCGCTCAGCTGGAGAGTGAAACGAACATACCCTAGGATGCATCCATTCCGTTCTCTGAACAGGGGCGCGGGGCTCTTCGACAGCTTGTCCAGATGTAATTGTTTACTGTTTTAACATGTTTTGTTTAAACTAAACATATATAAAATAATCAAATTAAACTCAACATATGTTTTAATTACATTACCGTACGACCGATTTAGCGGAAATGTCCCCGTTTGAACCATGAAACAACATGGTTTGATCTGATTATACCATTATATCCTTATCTCAATACTCGTGGACACATTACTTAATATTGTATAGATATGTGTACATAATGAGACGACCATAGTCTGTCATATGTATAGTATTCTCTGATAAAATCATATTCCCTTTATCGAAAAGGGTCTATGTATCAGTTCGTAAAATGTCTCACCCCTCTCTCTCACCACAATGGCTCTTTCCATCATGGACGCCATTCGCTGACCGTAAATATCTATCCTCTTAAACATACTTTGATAAATATCTTGGCTCTTCGCGTCTCCTATTAAACGCTTGGAATTCGTCCAACTGAACGTACAGTGTCGTGTGCAAACCCGTGAAATCATAGCTACTGGTATTTACATCTGAGTGATTCGGTGAGTTCGGGCCCAGCGAGCTCGCGTTCAATACAGCAGACCTGCGCGTTCGTGTATTTGGGTGCGTGCGCGCTCGAGTGTGTGTGTGTGCGTGTATCAGGCGGAGAGATGCTGACCAACTGAGCCACATCTGGTCACCTCTGTGTTTGTATCATTATAACGCACACGTGATCCGATCTACTCGAAACGCTTGCTCAAGGGTCCCTGCCGCACAGCGGCGCCATGAGCGAGTTGAAGGAATGCCCCCCGCTGAAATACTACGACTTCAAGCCCGTCGAGCACGTCAAAGTGTGTCCCCGCTACACGGCCGTGCTCGGCCGATCCGAGGACGATGGCATCGGCATCGAGGAGCTGGACACCCTGCAGCTGGAGCTGGAGACGCTGCTGTCCTCCGCCAGCCGCCGCCTGCGAGCCCTGGAGGAGCAGAGACAGGTAGGAGGAGGTCGGGACCCCCACGTGATGTGTGTGAGATGAGCACTGGACAAAAAACATGCATGTCAGGTTGTTTTGTTTCGCTACTTGTAACCACGTGCCTGTGTGCTTTTGTCTCTTTGTTTCTCCTCCTTCTCCTTCTGCTGCTTCTCAGATCCTCACGGACTGGCAGGACAAGAAGGGGGACAAGCGCTTTCTGAAGCTGGGGAAAGACCCGGACCCGGCTGCCTCGTCTCGCCACAAACCGAAGAAGCAGAAGCTGGACGGCAAGGGCGGCCACACGCCGGGTCCCGGTCCCGGCCGGCCCAAATCCAAAAACCTGCAGCCCAAGGTCCAAGAGTACGAGTTCACGGACGATCCGCAGGACATCCCCCGCACTCCTAAAAACGACGCCCCCAACAGGTCAGCGACAACCGCCACCCTCGGCGTCGCTCAGTTCCTCCTGTTTGATGCTCAAATCATATCAGACTTATATTTTTAGTGAAGTTAAAGAACAAAGCTCACCGAAAGAGGCTTGCACTATTTAATCTTCCTTTTGTTTCCTTCAGATTTTGGGCATCGGTTGAGCCATACTGTGCCGATATCACGAACGAGGAGATCCGATTGCTAGAAGAGCTTCTGAAACCCCCGGAGGACGAGGCTGAGTATTTCAAAGTACGACGTAAAAAGCGTGTTGTGTTGTCATGCTACTGGTAAATCCACTGCGGAGTGTTCTCATGGTACTGACCCGTGTTACTTGTAGATCCCGGCTCTGGGGAAACACTACTCCCAGCGGTGGGCTCAGGAAGATCTGCTGGAGGAGCAGAGGGAAGGAGCTCGAGCTAACGACAAGAAGAAGAGCCTGATGGGAGGGCCGCTGTCCGAGCTGGACGCAAAAGGTGAGCGACGACCGACTCCTGCTCCTTGAACGGGCCCGAGCATGTACCCGCCGTGACACTTGGTCTTCATGTTCGACTGCTGTAGACGTGGATTCCCTGATGAAAAAGTCCGAGTCCCAACACGAATCTCCCGAAGACGGATGTCCCTTCGGTCCTCTCACTCAGCGTCTGCTCCAAGCACTTGTAGAGGTCGGTATGCTGGGATCACGCGCAGCACTAATTAAAAAAACTACTAATTATGATTAATAATGATAATGATGATAATTCCATTTTATGTTTTTTTTTTTTTTTTTTAAACATTTAATCAAGACCACGTTATCTTTGTGTTTTCTTCCAGGAGAACATTATATCCCCCATGGAGGATTCACCCATACCGGACATTTCAGGGAAGGATGCTAATGACGGCGCTGGGACTTCTCCCAGAAGCCAAGGAAAAGCTTTCAGGTAATCGCAGCATCAACATTCGATCACCGTGGGTCGATCCCAGGTCGGTGACCCTCGTTCACTAACATGCGTTTTTGAAATGTTCGGAAGTTTATATGCAAAATTACAGCATTCGTATCATGTGCTCACTGGCCAATTCGGTTCTTCCGTCACAAAAAGGGCAGTGAATCTGTGAGTCACTCAAGATACTGATAAGAAGTGGTTGGATAGTAAAGTTCATGCAGAAAGACAATGACAGACCGGAATGAGAAATCTGATTCTACATCACAAAATGAGAGACAAACAGCCATAAGTGGAATATTTACGCCAAACTAGGGAAAGTGATGATATCCAGTAAGAAGATTTCGCTACACTAATATACGTCTTGTACTGTTTGTTACAGTGGTGGCTTAGTAGATATTCTTTACAACTTGTGTGATCCAAAAATGTATAAAAGAAAAATCAAAGAAAGGGAAATATGGCTGAAACACAAATGTATTGATGGAACAACCTTAATTCTGCCGTTTGTTAACAGATTTATGAAATGAGACTTCAGTCATTCACATCACGGCCTGTAGC
>NC_135705.1:17123220-17218498 GCF_964276395.1 Gasterosteus aculeatus
TACAGTATCCACACCCAGCATGTCCAGCAGGTCCTTCAACGCCTTTTGGAGAATCGCCTCTTCGTTAAAGCAGAGAAGTGCGACTTCCACGCCCACACAACATTCCTTGGATACATTATTTCGGAGGGACAGGTGAGGATGGATCCCGAGAAAGTGAGGGCGGTTCTGGACTGGCCTCAGCCTGTTACTAGATTGCAACTCCAAAGGTTCCTGGGGTTTGCAAATTTCTACCGCCGGTTTATCCGCGACTACAGCCGGGTGGCCGCCCAGTTGACAGCCCTGACGTCCAGTGCCAGGCCCTTCTGCTGGAGCCCGGAGGCGGACAGAGCATTCCGGGACCTAAAGCACCGGTTCACCACGGCACCCATTCTCACACAGCCGGACCCCAAACGTCAGTTCGTGGTGGAGGTGGATGCTTCTGAGGTTGGCGTAGGCGCCATCCTGTCCCAACGTAGCTCTGCCGATGGTAAGCTCCACCCGTGTGCTTTTCTCTCTCGTCGTCTTTCCCCAGCAGAGAGAAACTACGACGTGGGGAACAGAGAACTACTCGCCGTCAAGCTTGCCTTGGAGGAGTGGCGCCATTGGCTTGAGGGAGCGGAACAACCATTTATCGTCTGGACCGACCACAAGAATCTTGCATACGTGCAATCGGCTAAACGTCTCAACTCACGTCAAGCCAGGTGGGCCTTATTTTTTGGTCGCTTCAACTTTTCCCTCACGTATCGACCAGGCTCCCGGAATGGCAAGGCGGACGCGCTGTCCCGGGTATTCGCGAGGACCGAGGAGACAAGGGCCAGGACGGAGACCATCCTACCCCGGAGCCTCGTGGTGGGGGCAGTAGTCTGGAGGATCGAAGAGGAGGTAAAGACTGCCCTTCGGAGCCAACCTGGTCCAGGTAATGGCCCACCGGGTCGTTTGTTTGTGCCCGAACCCCTTCGATCGGCGGTACTCCAGTGGGCACACGCCTCGAGGATTGCTTGCCATCCGGGCGTGGCCCGTACCATGGCGCTGTTGCGCAGACGCTTCTGGTGGCCAGCCATGGGAAAGGACACTCAGGGGTTTGTCGCTGCCTGTCCAGTCTGTGCACGGAATAAGGGAACAAATCGACCCAGTGCAGGACTACTTCACCCTCTACCAATTCCCAGGCGGCCCTGGTCCCACCTGGCTCTGGATTTTGTAACCGGTCTTCCCCTATCTGAAGGTAACACAGTTGTTCTAACCGTAGTTGATAGATTCAGCAAATTTGCACACTTCGTGCCCCTCCCAAAACTACCCTCAGCTACACAGACTGCTGCTATCCTGGTCAAGGAGGTTTTTAGGATCCACGGTCTGCCGAGGGACATCGTATCCGACCGAGGTCCCCAATTCACATCGGCGGTATGGAAGGCATTCTGCACTGCCATCGGCGCCACTGCCAGTCTCTCCTCCGGATTCCACCCCCAGTCCAACGGCCAAGCGGAGAGGGCCAACCAGAAGATGGAGGCAACACTGCGATGCCTGGTCTCTTCTAACCCCACCACTTGGTCCTCCCGGCTGCCTTGGGCTGAGTATGCCCACAACACGCTCCCTACCGCCGCCACAGGTATGTCGCCCTTTCAATGCCTATACGGCTATCAACCCCCGTTGTTCCCCTCGCAGGAGAAGGAGATTGCGGTTCCCTCGGTCCAGGCTCATTTCCGGCGCTGCCACCGGACATGGCACCAGGCCAGGGCAGCCCTCTTGAGAGCTTCTGGTCAGTACCAGGCCCAGGCCAACCGTCGCCGTTCCCCCGCACCCCACTATAAGGTGGGGGACAAGGTCTGGTTGGCCACCCGGGACCTTCCACTGCGAACTGAATCCAAGAAGCTGAACCCCAAGTATATTGGGCCGTTCAAGGTAGAGAGGGTCATCAACCCGGCAGTTGTCCGGCTGAGGCTTCCCAAATCCCTCAAGGTACATCCTGCTTTTCATGTATCCCGCATCAAGCCGGTCCTTCTCAGTCCCCTGCTACCCCCTCCCTCTCGGCCTCCTCCCCCTCGGATGATTGACGGAGGTCCTGCCTACACGGTGCGACGCATCATGGACTCCCGGCGACGAGGCCGGGGTTTCCAGTACCTTGTGGACTGGAGGGGCTATGGTCCAGAAGCAAGGTGCTGGGTTCCGCGGCGTCAGATCCTGGACGCTGACCTGCTGAGGGTGTTCCACCCCGGTGCACCGGGTGGTCCGCCCGGGGGCGTCCGTCGGAGGGGGGGTACTGTCACGACCCCAGCTCCCTGAGCATGTTTCCCTATTGTCTGTTTGTTTTTCATGGTTACCGAGCAACGTGGAGAGGCGGAGAGTTCCAGGCCTGCGGCCAATCAAGCCAACACACCTGATCTTGATTAGCCACCCTAGTTAAGCTGAGACCGACATCCAGTCCTTGCCGGATTGTTAGACGAAGTAGTATGTGTGCCTGCATTCGCTACCACCGCTACTTACTGAGATCCCGAGAATTCCCTTGAGAAACACTTACTTGTCTTTTGTCCTGTTTTCTAGTTCTGCACCTGGGAACCCGTCAACCTCGCCTGGCCACGGAGACGCCTCCACCCCCACCACCTCACCTTGACTCGCCATTCTGCACGTTGGACTACTCCTGCACAGTGTCAATAAAGACTCTTTGTTTTCACCTGAACCCATCTGGTCTGGTCTGCGTTTGGGTTCCATCAGAGGGACGTGACACAATTGGTGTTTTTACCGTTTCCCAAAATGTCGTCCTATTCCTTTAAGACTAGCATGTTTACTGTGGCTGAACCTCTGTGTTAGCAGCTCATTATTTTCTTGGCTGACGGGGCCAATGACGTCTATTCAAACCAGCCATCACCAAACAGTCTTTTGCAATTGCGGATTAAAATACATGGCAAGCTTTCGGGAAAAATCCTGTGCCACGGACATAAAAAAGAAGCCCTTCTCCCTGCCAGCGTAGAAGCCGAACAGCGGAGGCACAAATCACACAAACGGACAAAAAATGTGTTCAAAAGCCTTTGCTCAGTGGAAACAACCAACGAGAAAAAGTAAGATTGGTTGCTCTTACTTGTGCCAAAAAGTTAAAGTCTTCAGATAAAGTACCTGTCACGGTGTGGTTTCACTTCCTGTTGTATTTTGTAGTTTTCTGCCACTCGTGTCCCCGGGTAACTTCACTTCCTGCCTTGTCTCGTCATCCCCTGTGTTCCTCTAATAGTTTCCACCTGTGTCCAATCACCTGCACCTCCCTTGTGTATTTAAGCAGTGTGTCTCCTGTGTCACTTGTCGCGTCATTGTCTTTCGCCACGCATGTCTTTCGTCTTGGATCGCCGTAGTTTCTCGTCTGTGTGCTTTTGCCCCCGGTTCCTGTTTTTTGAGCTTTGACTATTAAAGTCTTTTGTTTTCTACAAGTCTGCGTTTGAGTCCTGCCTTCCACCCCGCAACCCTGACAGAATGACGCGACCAAAGAAGGGCTCAGCAGACCCGCTGCCAGACTATGGTCCGGACTACCTGGATGTAAGGAGTCCCTTCTGGCAGCGGAAAACGAACTTCATCTTCGGTCCCAGGGGCTATCAGCTCGCCTGCCTCGAGCTCCGGGATCTGCTAAATCCTAAGAGGAGCCCTGGCCAGAGGAATAACAGACGTCCCGCTGGGCCGCCGCAGCGTTCTCCCG
The DNA here is from genome assembly GCF_964276395.1 of Gasterosteus aculeatus. Taxonomy (NCBI): domain Eukaryota; kingdom Metazoa; phylum Chordata; class Actinopteri; order Perciformes; family Gasterosteidae; genus Gasterosteus; species Gasterosteus aculeatus. The sequence goes on from NC_135705.1 coordinate 17,126,873, forward strand.
TTCCCGCTGGGCCGCCGCAGCGTTCTCCCGTTCCCGCTGGGCCGCCGCAGCGGTCCCCCCTATCCGCTGGGCCGCCGCAGCGTTCTCCCGTTCCCGCTGGGCCGCCGCAGCGTTCTCCCGTTCCCGCTGGGCCGCCGCAGCGTTCTCCCGTTCCCGCTGGGCCGCCGCAGCGTTCTCCCGTTCCCGCTGGGCCGCCGCAGCGTTCTCCCGTTCCCGCTGGGCCGCCGCAGCGTTCTCCCGTTCCCGCTGGGCCGCCGCAGCGTTCTCCCGTTCCCGCTGGGCCGCCGCAGCGTTCTCCCGTCCCGTTCCCACGTTCCATGCCCCCGACCCGACCAGTTCCGGCCCCACGTTCCATGCCCCCGACCCGACCAGTACCGGCCCCACGCTCCATGCCCCCGACCCGACCAGTACCGGCCCCACGCTCCATGCCCCCGACCCGACCAGTACCGGCCCCACGCTCCATGCCCCCGACCCGACCAGTACCGGCCCCACGCTCCATGCCCCCGACCCGACCAGTACCGGCCCCACGCTCCATGACCCCGACCCGACCAGTCCCCGCTCCGAGACTCAGGCTCCCTCCCTCCCATCCCATGGTCCTCTCCCACCCTCCCGTTGGTGATTTGAGGGCCGTCTGGGATCCGGCCCTTGAGGGGGGGGCTACGGGGTGGGTTATGGGGGGGGCTGAGCCGCCGCCGACTGCGGAGGTGTTCCGTGTCCCCGAGCCGGACCCGACTGCGGAGGTGTTCCGTGTCCCCGAGCCGGAGCCGACTGCGGAGGTGTTCCGTGTCCCCGAGCCGGAGCCGACTGCGGAGGTGTTCCGTGTCCCCGAGCCGGAGCCGACTGCAGAGGTGTTCCGTGTCCCCGAGCCGGAGCCGACTGCGGAGGTGTTCCGTGTCCCCGAGCCGGAGCCGACTGCGGAGGTGTTCCGTGTCCCCGAGCCGACGACGACGACTACCGCGGAGGTTTCCCGTGTCCCCGAGCCGGCGACGACGACTACCGCGGAGGTTTCCCGTGTCCCCGAGCCGGCGCCGCCGACTACCCCGGAGGTTTCCCGTGTCCCCGAGCCGGCGCCGCCGACTACCCCGGAGGTTTCCCGTGTCCCCGAGCCGGCGCCGCCGACGACCCCGGAGGTTTCCCGTTTCTCAGAGCCTGCCATTCCTGAGACGTTCCGTGCCCTGTGGTCACCGCTCCGGAGCCGGCGAAAGGACCGCCCGCCGGGCCGACCCCCAGAGGCTCCCCGCTCGTCTGGCCGCCCGCCGGGCCGCCCGCCAGAGTTTCCCGGGTGGTCCGACCAACGTCTCGGGTTTCCCTCCCCCCCTCCCCTTGTTTCGCTCTAGTGTGAGCCGCCTGGAAGTCGGCCCTTGAGGGGGGGGTACTGTCACGGTGTGGTTTCACTTCCTGTTGTATTTTGTAGTTTTCTGCCACTCGTGTCCCCGGGTAACTTCACTTCCTGCCTTGTCTCGTCATCCCCTGTGTTCCTCTAATAGTTTCCACCTGTGTCCAATCACCTGCACCTCCCTTGTGTATTTAAGCAGTGTGTCTCCTGTGTCACTTGTCGCGTCATTGTCTTTCGCCACGCATGTCTTTCGTCTTGGATCGCCGTAGTTTCTCGTCTGTGTGCTTTTGCCCCCGGTTCCTGTTTTTTGAGCTTTGACTATTAAAGTCTTTTGTTTTCTACAAGTCTGCGTTTGAGTCCTGCCTTCCACCCCGCAACCCTGACAGTACCATTACATTGCAATAGAAAACCTGCCACGTGTGCATGTACAGGCTAAATTATCACACCGGTGCCAACAGACAGTGACAAATAAATAAATAATAATAAGTGTTCCTACTAACAGGGTTCAGTACACAGCAGTTCAAACAGTTAAATGTCATCCCGAAACACTGTAACCATAGAATGGAGTACCACAAAGGCTGTTTGACTAAGAAAATGGAGATATTTGTTAGTTGTTATGGTGACAACACACGCCGGCAGGGCCGTAAAGAGAGGGGATGCAGCGGCAGGGTGGGAGGCAGAGGAACCAGTGACCACCAGTCCTCCCTTTGGTCATTTTCTGCAACCAGTGTAGTAGCAAGATGGCTAACTGATTCCACGCTTCTCTAATGCTACGATGCTTACGGATGATTACAGACAAACAAAGCTGTCACTCATGTGGCAATGTGCGCTGTGACGAGCATGTGGCATTTAACTGGCTCTACATAGCATGGTGACATCACCGATCCACAGCTCTTATTAGATCTTTTTTTAGCTCTTTTTAGCCTCAGTATTCAGTAACTTGCCGTAAACTGGTTTAGTTCATGGAGAAGTTAACCTGCTACAAGGTTGCAATGGCAGAGGAACAAATGATGTGGAATGTGAAAGACAACTTCCTTTCCGACCACCTGTATGCCTTCGCTCCTACTTCAGACCCTCCTCATATGTAGTCGGCATCAGAACGTTTTCACCTTTTACTTCTCAAGTTGTTGTGCTCCACAGAAATGTGTTTTATTCAAGTTGGTCATTTCTTATGTGATTGGGAGTTTAGTTTCTAGTCATTTCTCTCTCGTTTATTTCACCATTTTCGCCACTTCAAGCTCCTCCTGGCCATAATATCTTTCAGGGAGACATAACAAATATTTTTGGCTAGACTTACTTCAATATGAGGCAGATGAAAAAAGATCTCACTTTTTTTCTTTCTTTTTTTTTTTTAATTTTTTTTACAGAACGTCTTTTCATCTAAACTCAATCCCTCCGAATAACGACCAGGTTGATGATATCATGACAGCTGCATCATATTCATCAAATGAGCATCACTCAGCCAGTTCACTGAGTCGAACAAAGGAGAAAGAGAAAAACAATAATGTTTCTTAGCTCTAAATTGTGTTTGCTGATAGCGCTGCTGCTTGGCTGGCTGTTGATGGATATTACTTTCCCCCGCCGTTCCCCAGGCCGCTGTGTGAAGCGCTGCCTTTTGAAATGAGCGATTGTGTGATGCTCCTCTTAAACTAGTTCAGCGTGGCATCATTCATCATCCGGGGCACAGCCGGCGGGGAGAGGCGGCGTCCCCGTGTCTGCCAGTCACAATGGGGTTATGGGGGAGAAGCGCTATCTGCAACCTCGCAGCGCTGCACTCTGCACCGGGCCGCTGAGATGGCACCGCCTTCCCGTTTCACGCAGAGACACCTGAACCCGGTGGATATTTTCAGGAGCCACCTTGCATCCATCCCGTGAAACACCCAACAGCTTTGCTTACGACATTTCTGCAGAGGGCAGAGAACAGGCCGACATTGCGCAATAACACCTGGCGTGCGCCTTTTACCTGCTCCTTTTTCAGCCGGCGGTTATTTCCTCCGAAGCACCTTTTGAACCCATTACTGGTAGTGATTTACAAAGGGAGCAAATATTCAGCAGTTAATTCAAGGCCGACTTTAGGTCCTCTGCTTTTGGGAAGTTTTCTTTACAGTATGAGTGCAAAGCTGACCTCGGGAACTTCTCAGGCACATCTGAATTCTGATGTCCACCAAAAAACCTTTTCAAGTGACTTCTCACCACATAATTGTCTCCGAATTTAATGGACTCAACTTGAAGTGCTTTCTGAAGAGCAGCAGCTGCCGCGCTCGCCACTTTCTACCGGCTGCACACATGGAGGCGCAGCTTTGTGGGCGGATAGAGAGCAGTTGTTAGCCATGATGGACCGGCAAAAATACTACACGAAGCGCTCTGCCCTTCAAATGTAACAAACACTTAAGGCCTGCTTACGCCCCCGTTCAAGATCCATTCCAGCAGAGTTGCCGTGACCAGTAAACCAGCTCGAGTCCAAAACTGAAGAACGCTTAATTAACTCCAGAAAAGATAAATACTTTACAGACTGTTATACGAAGGATATTGAATGATACAATTATACCTCTTGAATACACGTGTGGATGGAGTGGCCTGTTAACTGAGTTAATAGCGTTGTAAATTGGATTCAGCCAGTTCTCCACCTCACAGAACTATTGTGACTCATTTACTACAGCACCACATTCCCAGGCGGTTTGCACGACCAGCCACCACATCGCAGCGCTTCCAGTCACACATTTTCACTGTAAACTGAGATCTAAAAGGGAAGGAATATGCATGATGACGAGAATTAGCTTCTTATACCAACACGGGAGCTGAAAGGTATTCGGTTGGTTGCGATAAACGTTTCTCACCACAAAATGGCACAAAATCGCGTACAATCGTTGAGCCGTTTTTAACGCTAAATTATTTATCGTATTGGAGCAAATAGGTTTGGTTCTTTGCAGACTAACACACATATGAAAGTGTAAGCTCAGTTGTTTCGTTGAGCGGTTATTTCTAAGTGTGATAAACAACACAGACTGAAAGCGGTTCCCTCTTTAGCATAACTTGTATTTTATTAGTGATTCATTTAGTATTTCTATTCATTAGCCAGCGATGAATACAAATGTTGGGATTCTCAGTTCTATTTGGCTGGCACCGCCTTATCCTGGCTTGATTATGTTTTTTGTGTCATCAGCCATTAGGCGCGGTTAATCATGATTCTTTAAGCGTTTTAAATGTGTAATTGATTCATGACTCGCAGTGAGCCTGGTGTGGGATGAACGTCTATCCAAGCGCAGACTCGCTGGCTTACGAGAACATCTTGGACGCGTGTTTTTCTTTTTTACAGATTTATGACTCAGGTTTTTTGGCAGTAGAACGCTTACTCTTCAGTGCTTCTTACAGCCTATTTACGTATACTTTAATGCCATTTATGGGCCTTTTTTTTTCAACGCTTGATTTTTTTCTGGAATAGCATGAATAACTCTGCTGGACTTGGCAGGCCACTAACAGTACACCTGCTAGAAAGCCTCCTGCTGGTGCCTTCTTTATTTGTTTTCGCCATCCACTCTGTGACAGCTTGAGTCCGCCACTGACACATAATATTGCGGAATATTATAACTATAGTGTCTAAATAAAATAAACATGATGCGTGGGCGGTTGGATGCTTAAATATCTCAAACAACCATCCGAAGGTCATTTTTCCGTACTTTGCACACTTTGCCAACGTGCAAAAACGGTCTTTTGATTATATGTTTGTATTCAGCACCTGATGTAAATCTGTCACATAAAAGCCAACAAGAAGGACTGCGTTTAGCTCACAGCGCTGCTGCTGAAGGCTGTTGGCGTGCACACACACCTTCCTCAACCCTCAGCCGGCACCGATAAGCACGAAGCATCTGATGTTCAGTGCCGTTCAGCATCTCTCGCCATTAAACTCTGTATTTCCGAGCTAAATCTGAGAGATGAAAAATCAGCAGGAATGGAGCATTGCCACCTCCACCTGCCTGTAAAAGGGCTTTACAGCTTAGTCTAAATTTATGTGGCCTGTCTAATTTTTGGGAATGGGATTGTGGTTCTGAAGGTTTTCTCTGCTTCTTATCTAACGCACCCTAAATAAATCTGCTCTGCATTTTTACTTATTGTAGATGTGCTGTGCATGCCGGCCAAGACACCAGCGATGGAGTACAGCTTGGCAAAGATTCACGAGGAAAGGAACAGCAGGTACATAGCTCCAGATCTCAACGGTAATTTACAGCCATTTAGCTTTGTTTGTCATTTGAAATTAACAAAATGACACATACATACTCACTTAATCAGTGGTTATATTTAAACGGTCTGCATTATTAACACACTATATTAAGAGCTACAGATGAAACTATTAGGACATGTTATTTAAATCGGTTCGATGCGGCTTCACGTTTGATTACATCAAGTCCGTTAAATTAGTGGCTAGAGCCGCCATCTGTAAAGACAGACCACCAAAGTAAACAAGAACAGAGGAAAGATGGGCCCGGGGATTGTGAGATAGACAGAAAAACAGACTTTAATCACTAGCAACGCTTCTTTTCCTCCAACCAGAAGTTCAGAGTAAAGGAGCAAATCTATAAGGCTCCTTTTTTTAGCAGATATCGCAATGCGCTCTACAGCTATTAGGTCAAAGTGCATATAACAAAGTAAGACAAAGAGATTTAGAACATCCATAAAGTGTTCTCCAACAAGCTATAAACTTAAACAAAAGCCAGTCTATAAAGGCTGCAAGCTATTTTTTTTTTAAGTTTCTATAGCCTGGTGAGAATGAGTTCCAAAGTCGGGGAGTTACAACCTCAAAAGAGCTTTTGAAGTCTGGAGTTTGATACAGGAAACAAGTGACCTCAGTGACCTTCTGGCAAGATGCAGCACTGTGGCAAGTTGGTAATGCGAGACGGAGACAGGCGTGTCGACTCAAAGGTGATAAGAAAGGATTTTTGCCATTGTCTGTATTTAACGGAGAGTCAGTGTGAAAGAATATGCTTCTGCGGCAATCATTTGTGAGGCGCTTAAGCGTCTAGTACAAAGCCCCACGCTGCCGACCTGACCGCTTGTAAACGATCAAGAGATGACCCGCAGACTCCATAATGAGTCACACAGGTAGTGAAGCGTAGGCAAATGCCTGTGCTGCTGGTAATAAACGGGTATCGACAGGGAGTCGGCATGTATGTGGGAAGTGGGAAGCTGAACTACAGATTCTGTTGACAGAGCGAGACCTTTGGCCCTCTGCTCAATCAACGGTTTAGCTACATGAACGCAGCCGGAAATCCTGCAGAGCGCCGGGGATGAGTATTAGTGACTTCTGATTGGCTTTCAGTCGTATTTTGATAGGTAGTGAAGGAGAGCGGTAAGACAGCTGAACATTTAGCTGAAACGTTCAATGAAGGCAAGCGGAGCAGCAGACTTAGGTGATGATTCTCTGAAGGTTTATAACTAAGAGTGAGCACTTTCACTCTATCCATAATACATTATGGTAAAAACGATCGCTTATAGCCGCGGGAAAACTGACAGGAACACACACACGTTGCTTAAACACTGAAGTGGAGCTCAGCCCCTGATCAATTGAACAAGTGAAAACGGTCGACTTCATCTGATCTGTGTGAAGACGAGGAACTCATCCACCATTCCATGGGACGTCATGTTAATTCAAAATCAAAATGAAGCTTTGCGGAAGTTCAATCATAAGAGACGTCGTTCTTTTTAAATGTATTTACAATCTCTCTCTTTTGCAGCTCAATCCGCTGACTGAGGGCGGTCGCTCATGCAGCTGCAACAAACACATTTTGACACATTACATCACAGGACGCTTTTATCCAAAGCGACTTACGTTTGCATTTTTAACCCATGGTTTTTAGAATTCCACATGCCGTTCATGCAGATCTTCCTCAACTGCTCTTCCCAATATTGACATGCGTATTTCTTTAACGTTTGGATTATTATGAATTAATTGAATAACTCATAAAGCCCGTTTTTAAGAAAACATATTCTTCAAAACAGTACATATGGATTTAAAATATGTAAGCCTATGCAATTAAATAACATCAAAAGGGAATTAAACATAAATGGCCCTGGTCAGAAAAAAATGTAATCCACAAAATGAGATGTGAAAAAAGGTTTTTCGCCCTATTTCTCCCTCCACTGTTGCTCAGTGGTGGAAGTCGCTGCACAAGTCCGTCGCAGTGTGACGAAAGTCTGAAAAAACTTTTCCATTAGCCTTTTAGATCCAACATTAGTGAAGATTCAGCAACTTTCTCACCTCATCTTTGATGTTGGCAGACTACTGCTGTGAGGTAATTGAAAATGTGCAAATGCGCATTGGATTGTGTGTGTTTTAAGAGCCCGCATGGTACACACATGCATCCTCAAAGATCCCGTGAAGAACTCGTAGCATTCAAAGGACACTTGACATTGGAAGAATCCGACGGCGCGACACGATGAAATAAACACGCGGTGATGATTCTTGAAATTCAGCCATCGAAGGATCCTTGAGTGACTCTTGAGGACCCACCCGGCGTTTACATCTCGAGCCACGATAACACGGTCATACTCTGTCAGCCCTGTTGATGTCGTTTGTAGCACTGTTAGTGGAGAACCGTGTGCAGACGATCCTTCGTGGGATTACAGATATGGTCAGAATCTGTAAATCAACACCTTCAAACAATAGATATCAAGGTGTGGGATTTGGGCATACGTTAACAAAACCACAGCGGCCTTGAATCTGTGTTCAGCGCTCAATCCAACGGCTGCAAGAGCTGAACAAGGAGACAAAACCGATGCATCCTGGCATTCGTTTGGTGTTTCAACGTTTACGTTTTTTTATCTCTTAATGACTTGCAACCGGGGAACAACTGATGTTTTGTGTGCGTGTGTGTGTTTCTGAATAGGCATTGCGGGCAGTGTCAGGAGCTATTTATATAGAAGTATTTTTCCATAACAATCAGGTTCTCTGTATAGTTTTTTCTCCTGACACGTTCACACATTCCTCTGGTGGTTTTAACAGATAATAGCTGAGTGTTAAACAAGGCCTGATTTTTATTCTAACTCTCTCCACCACACTACATGTGTTAGTGTCACGTTTAAGTGCCATCACGCAAAACATAAAAAAACAAGAGTCTCTCAGACACACACTTAAAAGCACCACGTCAGCACACTCGCGCAAATTACGATACGCTCTCAACTTTTCTTGAGTCTCCTGTGGGTTCGTTCCTGTCCTCGTTACAGAGAGTGAGTGACGCGGAGGATCTCTGCAGGTGGCGGCGCTGTTTGGGGACGATGAGCGATGGTGTGTCTCGGGCCCCAGCTTTAATTCAGATGCGTCATAGTTCCGTGGTGGAGAGAAAACAAGAGACTTAAAATACAAGATTGATGCTCAAGTGGGAGGCGCGCACAGCCAGTGGTGGATTTGCAGTTCACATCGATCGCCCGGCCTGTCTGGTTTGGTGGTTTTATTCGTATCACATCAGACGCCGTCTGGTAATGTGTTTGGTTGTACTGAATTGTGGCTGACCTATTAACATAACATGCAGGTGGAATTACTATTTGAGAATTTGGTCGAGTGAAGGACACTTTTGGTTTTTAATAAACATGGCTGGAAGCCCACATGAAGGCCCTGAGGCAAAGAAAGAGCCCCGGCTGACCCTTCTTTCACTCTCTGTGCATCGGGTCAACTTCAAGGACCCGTCAAGACTACAGGCAAGCACGTGGCAGGATCATTTGGAGAAAGCAACCAGTTCTATGTTGGTTGAAGAAGCATAGCAGCTGTATTTTAAGTGAGTGGCATGGAAAGAGACATAGCCTATACAGAGAGAGGACCTACCTTTAGCTCTGCGTCCTGCATAAATGACTAATTCATGCACATAACAGTTAAAAATTAATGATCCCGACACTCATTTCAAATTCTGAAATTCGACAACTCACATTTGGAGACTAAAATATGCTAAGTCAATACAATGGTAATCTTTTCTTATTGACATTTCTGACCTTATGGTGGTGATGGAGAAAATCATGGTGTACTTCATAGTATGCAAGCCCTCATTACCATGATACACATATAAAAGCTGGATCTCATGTTGTGTAACTATCCATCTTTTTTATCTAATTGTCTAATTGTCACGTGGAGCTGATATAAAGTCAGCGTATGGGGACACTTACGCGACGGGGTCTTGTGTTCAGGTCTCCTAGCTGAAATGTGCGTGGCCATCATCCAGCCCTCCTTCGCTAGACAAATGCTTTCTTCATGGGGTTATAAGGAACTGGAGCGGTATGAATGGAGCGAGACAGCAGGCGCTTGAATGAATTGTATGCACGGCGTTTGCCATGTTCCCACAGAGAAAGCACACCTCGCAGAATCCAACACAAAGGAAGCACATAAAAGAAGCACAAATCAGAGTAAAAGGTTATTTCTTCTCATTTGCCTGCTCATCTACTCCCAGCGTCACATATATTCACATTTTGGCAACCCCATTTAGATCCTGCTGATCCAAGTCCACTTAAAAAACTATTATAAAAATGAATTGAAGTCTGATGGACACCATCAGTACGAAAACACCACGAATTGGTGTTTTTTTTATTGATTTCCTTAAAGGGAACTGGTTCATCATAACACCAAGCGCAGAGAGGCCCCTTCACTTCATTTAAATACAAAATAAGATCTTCTTTTGCTGCTTTTCCCCCTCTTTCCATCACTGGGCTGTTTCTTTTATTTCTCTTTTATTTGAAGTAATCCACTAGTGCGGTTGTTGTTCAATTAAAGATAAACGCTTCCATAACATGGAATTATTAACATGATAGAAATTAAATAACAAAAAAAAGCGGCATGAATGAGAGTTTATAGTTGCAACTAAGAACCTTACTTTCATTTATATTCTTTTAAAACTAGCAACATTATGATAACATGATAAGAAATACCAAAACTCACTAAATATACCATATGGGATGCAATTAAATTGTGTTGTTGTAAAATGCCGGTTCCAATCTTAGACAGTATGAAGTTGCGAGTGAAATCTGTTGTTAAACCGCCAAAATGTGGAAACATTATGGTCACGGTGCCTAATGTTACCTTATGTGTTGTTTCTGTGTTGGGCCTTTAGTGGGGACGCAGATCGTGGGTGCAGTTGGGGTTGGCATGCAGGGAATAGCTGCAGGGATTGCCTTCACATAGATGTGTGTTCACGTCCATCTAGTCCTCAGAACACTCGCTCAACACATTCCATATGTTGAGTTCGTCTGTGACGGACATCAATCGCGTTATGCAACATTTGGCTTCGCAATCCAAACTTCCGCTGCCAAACTAATTTGCAGCACTCTTCATAGTTGCCGTGGAAACAAAAACTTGCGGTTGCTTGTCTGTTTAGTGAAAGTGAGGTAATTGATGCATTATATGCTAATCATGAAATAACAGTGTGGGTAGGATGGTGTGGATGTTCACTCAGCTGGCATACCAAGCAGATGCAGATGAGTGTGAAGCTGTCGGTTTCCTGGGCGGACCTTTGATGATGAATGCCAGACGCAGCTCCGCTGATGGAAATGTCTGCTTCCTGCTCAGCCGACCAGCAAAGGCGCAGTCAATGGAATATTAAAATCATTATATCAGAAAATGAAAAAAAAAATAATAGTGTGGGAGTGCGGTGGAAATGGTGGCGCGATAAACAGCAGTGATTGTTCAAAAGGAACCATTTCATCCGCCCAGGATCAGAGGCTGCTGAGCTCATTGCTTCAGGTAGAAGGTATTTGTCTGCGGTGGACAGTTGAATATTCTGCAAACAATTACTTTAATTGGTTGTGAGACTTAATAAGGTCCTAAAAGAGGAACGCACGCATGTGCAGGAAAAATCCCCCACAGTAAAAGTAAATCACTTAATGTCTCAGTGTGGACGGAATCTTAAATGGCTGAAAAGATTATTCCTCTTGTTTCATTGTTTCTCTTTAATGTTATCGTCTATTCCCTGATGAACGTTGCTCTGTATGGAAATGAATATACAGCAGTGGCTATGATTTTAGGCTCCCGAAAGTTGACGTGGAGAAAAAAGAAGATGAAAATGGAATAAAACTGAAGTGCAGTATTGTGAATTATTTAGTGCATGGGGCCGTAGCAAAGATCTGACTACTTGCTCATTTAGGAAGATTAACAGATGTGCCAAATCACTTTGCTGTCAATCTTTTACAGTTCCGAGTTGAAGAACTATGAATAAATTGGATTTTATACCTCAACTGGGAACTATTCTTTATGAGAGTCCTCTTTTCCTCTCTCCCCGGCACTGTGAGTATATGTAAAATAACAAAAAGGATGCATTGTTATCCAACTCAACAGTGGGCCATTGTGTTGAATTTTTTCTCTGCGGCCTTATCTCACTCATTCAAATTCCGCCCCGACAGCAACTTCTAAATCAGTCATACTGATTACAGAAGGAAACACATTCATGCGAGTTCCATATAGAGCCGTGCAAAATGAGAAAAATATGGCACTGCTGCCGGACGGCAGATAAGTGCGACCTGTGCGACAATGGGAGGATACCAGCCACAGATTCAGCAGAATAGACAACTTTCCTCATCTGGCGATGACGCGCCACGTCGAACTCAGCATCTGTGTGGTTCGACAATGCCGAGACTCTTGTGTGCCTTTTGCGGTCACGATAAGACGCTGTACTCCTTAAATCTTTAAAAACCTGTCCTCCAACTGAGGGGCAGTCAGACCCAATGAAGACACTTTCAGCCAGACATTAATCTGCCACTGGCAGCAGCCTTGCTTCATGGGCGTGGATAAAGCGTGTGAGGAGAATGAGAACCTCACCTCACCACCTCCTCCTCCTCCTCCTCCTCCTCCTCCTATCTCTTTTCCCCCCATCTCCAAGCAACTGTTCAGACAGGAAGCCGTGGGCTCAGAGAAGCTGTTGTCTTGTTAAATGGTGCCACTAAAGAGGAAATGGATAACAGCCAACCTTGGTAATTGTACTGACTCAATCACTGGGAATGATTTGGCTCAAAAGGCGACTCTCCCCTTAGGCGGCTTTATTAGTTTCGCTGTCATGCCTGGTGGCCTCGTCTCAAATTCCTCATTATGCGGCAAACAAGACGTCCGTAGTACCGCTGGTTGCTGTGTGAGGCTAAATGCTAACACCGACATGCTAACCTGCTAAATTTTAGCAGTGTTCCTGTTCACCACGTTCACCATCTTTGTTTACCCCGTTAGCATGCTAACGCTCGCTTGTAGCACTTAACACGAAGCACAACGTAGCTTGAGAATGTCGATAGTTTTGAAGTGTTTGGTCATAAACCAAAATGTCAAATAGTGGCCAAATATTAAAAGTTAAGGAATAGTCTTAGAATTTCCTCCCGACGGGTTCTTGATTATTTAAAGCAAATCTTTTGTCTATCCATCTGAAAAATGTCAAGTTAATGAGCCTGAATCATAGACTGTGTTTAAAAGTCTAAGGTTGCCCCTGTGACATCCCCATGGTTTGAGAGTGGCTGGAATGGCTTTTTGTAACAAAAACTGCCACATGAGGGAAAAATAAGTACAACCGAAAACTGAATAAAACATTTTTTTAGAAGAAATTCAACCAAAATGTTAACTTTCATAAAGTGAAAACACGCTATGAAAGCATGGGCGCCAACTCCCGGACTGCGCCGTTGTAGCTTCCTGTCAAAGATCAGGTAGCAAGTTTAAGCCACTTTACTTTACCAGACACGGAGGTTAGTGCCTGCGCTGACTGAAATGCCGACCTCTAGGTGGCGCTAGAGGCACAATCATTGATCAAAGAGGACTTCATCTTCTGGGAACCATGATGGATGTGCAAAAATCTAATGGCGCGTTTCCACCGAGCGGTACGGTACGGGTCGGGTTGGTACCCTTTTATTTGTGTCTCCACTGCCAAAAGTTGAGAATGGTACCAAAAATCCGAACCGTACCGTACCACTTTTTGGGTACCCTTCCGTTGGGGTACCTGGCACAGTTGTTTGGTACTAAAGGGTGGAGCTAGCCTCACTGGAGAACGTTGATTGGTGAAAGAGTGTCGTCATTTGTGCGTGCCGCAAGGGGAAAGACAACACACGAGGCGCCATTTTTAAACTACACCGTTGCAACAATGTCGCCTTGTGACAAACAGCCACATATCGAGAAGCAAGAACAGGATCGGCTGCATGTCCTCCGTTGTTGTTTGCGGTTAGCTTCCAGTTTTCGCGCGATCGAATGACGTCAATCTACTTTCCGTCATATACCACGCGTCTCAAGTGACATTATCACTACTTTCTGGAATACACCACGCCTATCAACCAAATCATGGTTAACAGACCCGACCCGATTTAGTATTATGGTGCTGGAAACACGCCATAATAATAAATCTAATAGCTGTTGCATATTTCAGTCTGACCCAACCACAGCAACACATACGTGTGAAAACTGGAGCATTTGGCATTAAGCCACTAATGTGGTTACATGAACGCTTGGGTCTGCTGTCTGGTGGTGACATGGACGTTATGAACAAACACGCAGAACGGGTCTATTCATTTTACTTATGATAACTGTTATCAAATGTGGATGTCATTATCGCTGAGGTGTGGATCAATAAGTGGGGAGGATTGAACCTCTGCTTTATTTATATGATAAATCAGATCAAAACTACCAGCGGTGAATGGATTCTTTTGACACAAAATGTCGAACGCGGCGTCTGATTGGAGAAGATAACCACGGAGGAAAAACAGCCTTTATTGCATTATTCAACACAAGCAGCAAATTGGCTGGAAATTAAAACTAATGAGCAATTACCCAACGAAGGACTCCCATTAATGTGTGTTTTCTCAATGCTCTCCAACTGAATCCTAATTTCTACTTATTTAATCTGAATAAATACAACATGGGTTTTTTTGTTAGTTCCTTAATCTTTCATTGTTTTCATTGTGAGGCCACGGAGAATCTGGGTTTGTATTGTGATAAACATCCAAGAAATTAATCTCTGAGCTCCTCCTGAAAGACTGTGAATGCTGTGTACACAAACATATTCCTCCATAATCAAAACATCGCACCCGCTATTGGTTCAGTCTATTTACACATTCATGAATACTTCATTTGCATGCGGCTCGTATTGTGAACGCCATGGCCTTATTTCTGCGATGTAAAATGTGTTATTTACCCTTCATAAAGAGATGAGCTGAACTTTGCTTCAACCGACGCCTTGTTTCCCATTTAATCTGGTGTCCCTTGCCATGCAAATGCACATGAAAGGCCCTTCAACACGGGACGGTAATGACTTAACAGGGTGCGTTCACAGAGAGGAATCTCTAACAATGTAATCAATTATTCACCCACTCTCTCGGCCCTGAACAACTATGATACAGCGGAGGATAAACATGCTTACATAGCTCTGGTGATGAATTCAACACAGGTAATCAATGAATATTGAGGTACACTCAAGGTTATTGTTGTTTTTTTAATGAACTGCAGCATTGCTGTGTGGGCTTTAACATTTTGAATTACAAGTTTATGGATTCTCAGTCATTTTCCCTCCAACCGAGCTGAGCACAATATTCTGCAACCTCAGCAGAAGTTACCGAGGAGCCTGTGTGAAGATTTATCATTAAAGAAAGCAAAAAACATAACATCAAAATGACCGTACATCCCGCAGGACCGCATTTCCGTAAATGTGAACAGATGGGTTCGTGTGCGTGCGTGCGTGTGCACGGAAACTGGACTCGCCTCCTGGATGTGGCTGTTTAAAAAGGATCACTACCACCACCGTCAGCCCCCAACCTGCAACAACCCGGCTCCAAATAAAGCCGCTCTTTCTGCATGTGCTATTATGTGCCTCTTGTTGATCTTTTTGTAGATAGGCTTGTGTAGATACTTTTCAAGCCTTTCAGGCCCAGTGTTGCCACAGTCACAGATAACAGGAGGCATCTTGGGCATCACGACAGAATAAAGTAAAGCACCGTCTGCTGTATTAATGAGGTAATCGTGCAAATCAGACGTAATAGTAATCCCTGTGTTCGTTGTTCAGACCTATCCTTTCTGGTTGATAGTGGAAGTTCATACTTGTCTGTACGCTTGACCAGAAAGACTGCGGTCGCGTAACCAGCATCCAAACGGCTATTCCTGCTGAAGGCACAGTTCATGCTGTCAGACAAAAACAAAGACCTGCTGTCCTTTAAATGCCAAATACAAGGCTGAAGCTCTCAGAGTTCAAATCACATCCCCTGTGCACTGAAAGCGCACACACACACACACACACACACACACACACACACACACACACACACACACACACACACGCACACACACACGCACACACAGGAGAATATAAGGTGCATTTAACATCACTCCGTTTCTGCTCACCAAAATAAGACTTTATTATGTAAAGACAAAGGAAACGTGGCGTTTAGGTGGAGCAGCACTGTCCCCTAGTGTCAGAAATGGGAGCAAGAAGAAATTAAAGTCAAGTCACTGCTGGTGACCACTTGGCCAGGCTTTTTATTCATTTTCCACAAATGTCAGGGGAAACAAAGGCCTGCATGGGTCTATGGATAATTAACTTTAATCTAGGTCTACACATGCCAGTGTGATTTTCCCCCTTTTGCTTCTTCATCTTTGCAAAAAAACGTTGTGACCTGCAGACTTTCCTTTTCATACTTAATTTAATGTTACTCACTTATATTCAATGCATACAATTCAATCGTGGTTTTGCAGTTAAAACTGTATCCTGTACCAACATTTGTTGAACTGCATAAGTAGATGGTGTTAAAGAAGAAAAATGATAACAACATAATGTGCTATTTCCCCTTGAGCATTACATTGTGAATGAAAAAATGTTCCAAATCATAAAGATGTAAACAATGTGACCACGAAAAATACATTTTAACACTCAAATGCTTTTTAATTTCTATATTCATAAGTAGTGCGTGTAATAAGTGCATGTAACATCCAAAGATGACCAGCAGCTGAATGCTCTCCAGAGCCAGAGGAGGAAGCGCCGCTCTCTCTCCTCTTTGTTCCCGTCGTCTTCTGACACTTCATCAATAACCCCTGGTTCACGAGGAGGTGAAGCAGGAGCAGCTGCTTCTCTGGTGGGTTCTTGGTCAATATTCAAGCAGGAAGTATTGTTTTCATCCTGCCCTGTCCTAAACATCAGTCATAGTTCATCGGGGGTTGTTGTGGGAACTGGTGGAGCCCGTTGGCGTCCCCTCAGTTACAGCCGGGTTTCAATTTCCCTGGACTGAGGTGTCGGCAGAAGGCTTTTAATGAGCCGGTACTTCGAGGGCCTGAGGCTCAAACATCCCACAAATCTTTCCCACAGCAGCACTGAGCAGACCTCCTGACCTGGTCCACCGGGATACGGTATGGGTTGGTCTCTCCGATCTTTGTTCCCGACAGACATTTCTGAGAAGGCATCTGAGAGGGAACACGGTGGAAGTTTCCAGAAGCCTTGCAGGACTCTGGGAACAACCTCTGACACCACCTCTCCTGGACTGAGTCCTTCTGAGCTGAGAGCATCCAACGCCCTCTTTCTCAGGATCATGACTTAGTCGCTCTGCGTGCTGAGAATTTTTAGGATTTCTGTCGGTTACAATCAATAAAATCAGTTTTCAAAACCTTTCATGATGTCACAGAGATTAAAAAAGCGATTTAAAAGCACGGCAATTTAATCGTTGATACCTGTGTCAAATAAAACTCACTGGAATTTAGGAGGTAAGGCTTTTGAGGAGTTCAGGAGCATTCGTTTTATTCATTCATTTTAGCACATTTACTGCCCAGAAATAAAAAATAATAATTTAGACAGGATTCCGTTTCAACATATTATGGGGACAAAATAATACTGTCTAGGCAAAGCTTCTCTCAAGGTTCTTCTCTTACTCGGATCAGCGGAGGCTTGGCATCTTCCTCATCAAAACCCTCCAGTTCAAACTCCCAAAGGCTTCAAGAAACAAACCTATTTTATTTGGGCTGTAAAACTACATCAGCAGAGTAATTTTAGTGTGACATAAATATATTTCAAGTTGTAGTGATGGACCATCAGTCTCAGTAATTTATCGTACTTTTACTCTTCTCCAAAATGAGGTTGATGGTGTCTTTGGTAAGTCAGCGGAGACGGCATGAAGCCTGAAGGCGTTTCCCCATCAGTGCAATCCAAACAAGTCTAAAGGAGAGAAGTCATCTCTAATCACGGCAAGACATTGTTTATCATAATTGATCAGATTCTGGATGGATGGTAGATCTTACCTGAGCCTTGTATCTACCCAATGAAATCAATAACAGCATTTTAATTGAACCTTCCTGCCTGTAAATCCCAATTACTTAATTACCTCATCAGGTTTTCAGACTTTACAAAGCTCCTCCAAAGCCACAAAGGCCCTTTTCATGACCTGTCAACTGACTAACATCTGTAAAATAATTTAAGCATTGAACAATATTTTTTATACTAAAGGTAGTATTTTTTTAATCTACAAAGTGATCTACAAAGGCATAATCTTCTTCTTCTTCTTCTTCTTTGTTGCTTTTACTATTCTAGTGTGAATAATGGCCCTCTGTGATTCAACCGCGCATCTGAAAAGGCAATTAAACACTCATCTGGAGACATTTCTAATTTGCGACTTTGCAGTGCGACTAGTCATATTCCATTCTTTGTTGACACACTCATTCATCACAGCGAACGCCGTATGGACTCAATGTGCGCTGCACGTGTCTTTTGGCCATGTAAATGTTACCACGGGAACCAGGCAGAGCGGCAGAGCGCGTGTTCCTCCTGGAAAACGCTGATAATTTCGGTGGAGTGGAAATAACTGAAGGTCACAGGTGACAACACAGCAGAAAGTGGGACTGCAGATAACTAAGCTTTTTCTCAGTGACATTCACACCCATTTCCTGCAGACACCTTTCACAGAACACACAGCATATTGGGACAGTAGTGGTGGAAAAAATGGCCACAACTTTACTCGTGTGAAAAAATATATTCTGGTGGTGGTTACTGCTACGTTGATGACTCTACCGGGCGGAACGTCAGAGGTCCGTGGCGTGTATAAAAAGTCCAGGACCAAGGTTCAGCCAGTTATAGTGACTTTCTCCTGGAGTGGGGGTTGTCCTTGCCCGCACAGAGAGCTGAGCTGCTGGGGGAGGCCTGTGACGACGCGCTGCGGGAGCTGCAAGAGGCTCGGTCCACCCTGTAGGAGATGGAGTTGTAGAAGACGGGGTTGCTGTGGCCGCCCGTCCGGTCGCCGCGAGGCGCCGAGGGGCTCTCGTAAATGTTCTCACAGCACATGCAGGAGAACAAGGCCCTGATTCTGCGGGGCCTTGAGAGCTTTGGTGGCTCGGGTAAAACCGGCCCGTGCTCCTCTAGGGGAGAGGCGAGGAGATTCAGAGAGCTGGTGCCCCCCTCCATGGGGAGGCTCAGGTCGCACAGGCTGCCGGGACCGTCTTCGATGTCGCCATAGCCAACGCCGGACCTTTCTGCCTCCGCCCCGGACGCCTCCCGGCCCCCCCGCGTGTCCTTAGGCTGCGTCGCCTGCCCCTCTTGCCCCGCTTCAGGCCTCTGGTCGGGCTCCTCGGTGCTGACAGTGAGAAACCTCAGGACCACCAGGTTCAGAAAAGCCCCAACGACTGTCAGCCCGACCAAAATGTACAGGAAGCTGAATACCACATAGGAGTGTCGCTTCTGGAGGGCATTTGTCTTCTGCAGGGCCACAAAGTCCCCAAATCCAATAGTGGTGAGCGTGATGAAGCAGTAGTAGTAGGAATTAAAGAAGGTCCAGTCCTCAAAGTAGGAGAAGGCCGCGCCTCCCAGGCACAGCGTGCTCATGCACGACAGCAGACCCACCAGGACCATGTTCCCCATGGACACCCGGGTCTCCCGTAAGCCCAGGCCCCGCTTGGCTCTGCGCAGGAGGTGGCGCACGGCGGTGTTGATCCTCTCGCCCAGGCTCTGGAACATGACCAGGGTCAGAGGGATGCCCAAGACTGCGTAAAACATACAGAAGACCTTGCCAGCGACAGTGCGTGGAGCAGTGTGGCCGTAACCTACAAAGTCACAGTATATTGCAGGTCACACAATGTCATGTACGATTGTTTGATGTGACACAACCACAGTTATCACCAAACTCGAGTTTAAAAATGATCAAGAATTTAATAACTAACAGAAGTAATAAGCAGTACACATACAAAGTGAAATAAAGCATGAATAGTATAATATTATTAGTCCCCTGGTCCAAGTCTCATATGACCATTGATATTGGTTCACAGGAGGCTTCTGTCTGCTCCTTCACCAGCTCAGCTCTTCCAACCTCCCGGGGGGGGCGTGTCCCTTGTGCTGCGGTCGTATGTGATTGGCTGCACATTCAAGCCCAGCTCGTCCCTCGTCAATTCCTTTCTGCGCCAAGTCATCACATGACTCCCTGCTGGCTCCATCTGATGGTCAAATCTGAAATCTCTCACTGACCTGACCGATCCCTGTTCACTTCATACTACAGTACATTCAATGATCGCACCTTTGGCCTAAAGCTTCTTCATGTAAACATAACATAACATAATAACATCATCTAATAGCTAGTACACTTTAATAATAACACGTCTTATATCATCACATCTTAACCATTGTGTTTAACTCAGTTCTATTGTCCAAAATCAGAATGTTTGCCTCGCAGGGCTGTCGTAAAAAAAAAACCCTGAAAATCCATGAAAGACGGCAATTAGCATCCGTCCCCTGGTCTTAATGTTACATTGTGACAGGATGTTAATGTGTACAGTAATTACATGAATTGAATTACTATAAATTGTGTTTGATTCATATTGCAATTGTTTCATCTAACACGCTAATGTAATAACTAATATCTAATAACACACAAACTACAATTCAATCACTAAACATTACTACATGTATTATAACTTCTACCTCTACTGCTTAAATCCCTTAGAGAGGAGAAGCCTTTCCAAAGCTGACACCTACTGTGGCTGGTGAAGTCTATGGTCTGGCACTTTTACAAATCTATAATATAAGACAATGAATCCTATATTACAACTTTTATCATTGAAAATGTTTTATAACCCAAATCTCTGCACACTCACACAGGTTTTTTACTCATTCGGGCTCATCTAAGTGCTGGTATTGAGGTTACCAAACCACATGAACTAGTGGAAATGACTGAAATGTGCAGCCTCTCCACCACTAATGGGGTAGTGATTAAAACCTTTGTCCTGGATAAATTAGTTATGTCTTCTATTCACTCATTGCTCATCCTGACTCACGGATTAGAGTTCACACCGATAGAAACACTGAGGGAGAAGCGATTGATCGAGCGTGTTTTAACCCCACCCTTCATACACGTATGCTAAACTAGTAACCGTTGCTCTTTACAGTTTGGGATCGGTCGGATAATGTCTCCCCATCACAACGTTTTGCATGCGGAAAGATTTAATGGAACAGGAGTCATTTGGGGTCAATCTTTTGCCTGAAATTCCAAAAAGAAATTTAGCTGCTGTTGTACCATCAGAAAATAGATGTATTGCGTACAAAACAACTATTAAATAGGAACATTCAAGTAGACGCTCCACCAGAAAGTAAGTAATTCAGTAACAAACCGTCAATATGTAAACAGCTCAAAGGCAGTTATACGAGAATAGTGCATTTCACAACAACCACGTGTGAATGGAAAGATTAGAAGCGAAACATTGTTGGACGAGATTTGAGGGGCACTGTTTTATTATTCTTTTCAACCCACTGTAAAAAAAAAGGTCACATTTGAATTATAGGCAACCATACTGGTGGTAATGTTTTAAATGACCAGACCTGTGGGTGGAATATTCCTTTCAATGTCACAGTTTGCTAAGATGTTGTTTATTGTTTACAAGGTGTTAATAAATGGGAGGTTGTTTAACGGCAATGTTCCGTTCCTATTTGCGGAATCAACGCAGCATGTTCACTCACTACAGTGCATCGCAGCCCTGTAACAATTCAGCGGCCCCTCTAATAACTGGCCCCTTGGGGCCCTTTCATCAGGCCTCCACGTCTAACCGAAGCCGACGAACACAAACAAGCTGCTTGTACCACTTGTGTTCGCGTTTCAGATAAGAAGGTATGGAGAAATTGTTGAAGCGTGAACTTACCAATGGTTGTGACAACAGTGATGGCGAAATAAAAAGAGCCGGCAAACTTCCACTGCCTCCCGGCGCGGTGCGGCTGCCACTGGAGCGCCACCCGCTCCACGTCTCCGTAGTCGTCCTCGGTGAAGCCGTACTTCTTCTTCAGCTCGCGAAGCTTCTGCTCCAGCACACTTTTCCTGGAACTCTCGCCGTCCGACTCCAGCGCGTCGAAGACGGCGGCTCCCAGGAGCAGGTAGCAGAAGATGGAGAGGATGAGAGAGAGGGTCCTGATGTTCCGCGACTTCATCCTCGACTCCGGGGTGTGCGCGGAGCTGAGGGGGCGAGGGAGGGGTGGGGGAGGGTGCTGCCTCTCAGGGGAGGTGCTGCCGCTGCTCACGACAAAACACGACGGCCAGGGGACGAGGGAGCATCCAGCGGGACCTCCAGGCGTCTTTAGCGATGTGCACGGGCCCCCTTTTGGCCTGTTGGGATCACGGCACATGCGCAAAAAAGCCTGTTTCATCAGCGTGCACAGTAAGAAGTGTACTGTGACATTCAGTAATTAACTGGCAGCTGGGGACGGGTAACTTACTGTAGAAATGATCACACTTTCACACCACCCTCATGACGTGGTTTACTGCAAACGAGGGACAGATGAGTACGCTCACACGTGCACTTCTGTGTGATGTGCTTACTGTGATGTCACTTTGATGGCCAAAGGTCAGAATAAGGGAGGGAGGTTTTCTCTGTGCTCAACTTGGACCTTTAGAGACATGTTTGCACAAGGATTTTTCACATCACGACAGCGAGATCTAATTCGGTGCAATGCAAAAGTCCCCCCCTGCCTTGTGCATAAATAACTAAAAAAATCATTCATTCCTACATGTGGAATTTGATTGCCACGCATCTCAAATCGTGGTTTCATTGTTGATACACGATTGGTAGTCACAACAAGCATTGTCAGTATTTAGGAATTCAGAGAGGGCTTCACATAAATAAATGAAGCAGAATAATGAAGTTCATAATATACCTCAGTAAGCAAAATAAATGAGTGCTAGCGAGCCATAGAAGCCCAGAAAGATATTTCTGGCCTTTTACTCCTCTTGCACTGTAAATTCATAACCAATAGTTTAATTTTCTGTAAACATACACGTAAACACTGTAAAATATAAAATAGTTTAGTTCTCCACAATCAACCCTTATGTCCGTCTCTGCAAACATGATGCATAAGTATTTATGCTGCTAACCTTTCATACTGACTCTCCAAAATCTCAATCACCGATTCTGTGTTTTCAGAGGTTTAAGATCCAAGTGTCCGACTATCAGTGTGTGCGTGTGCGTGTGTGTGTGTGTGTTTGTTTGTGTTGTGTCGGCCACAGGGACGCTCTGCTTTCCAGACTACTCTTAATTATTTTGCCCTATGAAGCATTCATGTGCGGAGTACTCACAATAAACGCTGGCTAGTACTCTGAGCGACGGAGCATTAGCCTGTGGCGGCGCCGGCATTTATTGAACACACACACACGGTCCCTGAGGGATCCAGCAGGCCTTCATCGTTCAAGTCCACCACACGAACGCAGCGCGAGAGAGAGAGAGAGAGACAGTCGGCGGAGAAGACACACAGACGTTTGCCTCGTGGCGGCTCTGAGTGGCATCTGCTGGGCAACAGAGAAACCAGACAGTTGGCCCGCCGTGCCGAAAGTTATTTCTGTGTCATATCCTGCATGAAGTTCCCATCGATTTCGGGATGATATTCCAATTTGTGGGAGCCATTCGTGTACTAAACCTGGGCATAAAGACCCTGAGATCTGTCATTTATTGCCTCCCTCCCATATAAAACATATGGCTATCTCTGTTTTTTTCTTCCGGAGGAAGCACGGGACCTCATCGTGCTTTGGTAAGCACAAACAGATCCATTGCCGAGCAGATGTTAACAACGTAGCATGCAGACAAGTCTCGATTTTTTTTTTCCACTGCCGGTGAGAGTAATTATCTTCTTTTGAGAGGAGTCCCTGGGAGATAATAGCCTTGCCAGGATCCGCTTAATGAGAGCACACAGTGCTTACAGCAGTAGTATTCAATATCAGTTCTTCATGCAGATTTCACATTGTGTGCAGGGAACAAACAGACCCGCAGAAGAAATAGTCCCATCAATACAATTGCCGATAATGTCATTTGTATAACCCGGAAGTTAACGTTGCCCTGCTTCTCTTCACAAAACGCCAATGGGATTTTCTATTGGATTGTTATATATGCACAGTATATATACATTTCTTTGTTCAGAAAGAAAAGCGTTACAAGGAAACCACTACTGTGATTTAGCATTTGCATAAACGCAATCACCGGAACGACGGTACGTCGGCCTGCTTGACTTTGACTACATCTAAGAGAAAAGGTCATGTGTTTTTTCATTATGAACCATCCCTTTCAGGCATCCAACAAAAGCCCGTTCAAAAAAACACATTGGTTTCGAGCCGAGGCAACCGGAAATACTAAAACGCTCATTTATGTGTTTTGGGACTCATTCCAGCAGCAGCACCCCACTCAGCTGCACACTGCGCAGTCACTGCCGAGGACTGCTTTAAATATGAATTCTGTGGATAAACAACTCTCCAGCCATGAAGTAATGATGCTGCATTATCTGATGTGCTCATCTTATATCTCTCTGCTCCACAGGACATTTCGTATCTCTTTATCTTCCACAGGAAGACATTAAGGGCAGGATGTCCACTGACTGGAGACGAGACAGCCTCATGCCGTAGGAAAACGAGCCGGGTGACTGTACGGCAAACAAGATACTATCGTTACACGTACAACAGCGGGGTGACCGAGGAGATACCGGCTGTTATGACAATCATGTGTAACAGAGACGCGGCCTATTTTCTTGTTGAAAACAAAAGCAGCGCATCTTTTCAAAGCCTACTTAATAAAAGATGTAGGAGCGGATTTATCTTTTGTGGTGACAAGTCATCCGTGTCACAGAGGGAAACAGGCTTGAACTTTGCAAATAATGTCAACAATCCTTTGAGCCTTATTAGCCAAAAGGGCACGGACGTGGTCTTCCATTACCGTCACCTTGAAAGAGAGGGGCCCCGTCCAGGTTGAGGAACCTGGTGTGACTACGGAAGGTTGTATTTTTTTTTTTTTGTGCGTCCATCGCTTTTTTCCTCGAATGACAGTAAACCGTAGCTCACTGAAGGCGCGATTTTGATTTGTGGTCACAAGCAGCTCAAATGGAGAGGCTGTTTAATTAAACGATGAGCACAAAAGGCCAGAAAATGTCAATAATTGTTGTTTAAGTGATAAGGGACATTTGAAAAACACGTTCAGGCTCAAATACAATTAGCTAAGTAAGCCAAGTACATGCACACAGATAATCAATTTCAATGATACAGATCTGTGTTTTGCACAATATTCAGAAGGCTCATATGTGATTTTCCTGCTACAAATGGACTCATGTTCTTGAACAAACCACAACGCCTAGACCTTTATTCACCGCCGGAAATAAACAAGGTATCTAAATTAAGGATTTTTGGTCAGAAATTTAAGCATGAAATAGAAAATAAGGCTCGGTTTAAGAAAAAACCCAAATTACAAACTCGTTTTGGTTTGTACCTTAATGTATCAATTAAAGTGCACATTAACGGCTTCGGGTCAAATGTAGGGTTAATTGTGTTGGATTGTAATATATGAAGGGATTTTCAATGGTTTGTTAACATAATATAACAAATCCTTGAAAATAACCTTTTTTACTTCAATGGGGGGTTTCAAAATACCTAAAATATTGCTGTAGCTTTAAGGTGTCATAGTGAGGAAGGGGGACGTGGATTCCTTCAGGTTTTAAATAAAAATCAATATATCGATAGAGATAGGTATAGTTTTAAATCAACTATTTGTTGATGGCGTTAGCCTCATGTTTACACAGCATGTATCTCCATTGCTGCATATTCAATCTTGTCGTGAATATTTTGCGTTGTGTGTACAAGTCAACGTGCTGCTTAGTGCTTCTTCACTGTCTCTAATAATAGTATGAAAGGCTGTCTTCAACTCGTAGTCCATCATACCCTACGATCGGACCACAGAGGTCAAGTGTTCCGCATTGAGGTTAATCCAGCGATGCTCTTTGGGCCTGTTCACTGCTTCATTCGCTTGCCAACTGTTAATAAAAATATCGTTTAGCCGGTTTTTGACTTCAAAACAACTACCGAGTTACAGTTGTTGATGTTGGTAAAAAGACTAATAAAGCTCCAAACATCTGTCCCGTTTAAGACAACACGTGACCTTTAAAACACCAGAAGCGCCACACTGACATGCTGCGTCGGGCATGGAGGTTTAACCGGTAACGCATGAATGGCGCGGATTGGCCGCCGTGGGTTTCGCCGGTCGACCAAGTTTCGGTGTCACGCCGCGAAGCTGCGAGGAAATGAAAGTGAAACCGCGCTCGCGTGAGTTCAGATGAAGGCGTTTGTCAAACTGCTCCCGATGGCCGCGTACGACTTCTTCCGCCTTTACTCCGCGTTCCACTGGTTCCGACGCCGCTTGTGTTTCCTTTGGCGCTACACTAAATTAACCGGATGCGCAGTGTACAGGTACGCGGTGGGCTGGAAGCCCCCGATAAACGACCACGGGAGCCGAGGCGAGGTGGTGTTAAACATCGAAGACGAAACTCCGCAGGTGAGTCCCGAGGGTCAACGTGAGGCCGCGGCCCGAGAGAGGCCCGCGGGGCTCACGCGCGAGCGGCCGAGGTTTGAGGACGACAGCGACGACGACGGCGGCGAGTTTGACGGCGAGGAGTACCGAGTCGATCCCACGGACAAGTTGCACTGTGGCTATGACTCAACGTGGGACGCCGAGGAGTCCGTGGGCCCGTCGAGGAGGACCACGAGACCAGCGGCGCACAATGTGAGTCCGCCTCTGCAGGGGGACCTTATTTCATTCCCTCTATCTCTTTCATGCACAATGATCTCCTGTTACTCTACCTGGGATGTTACGTCACTGTCATTTTTTAAAGGACAGTTTGTTCCTATAACCTCTTATGACAATTTCTCTTTTCTGTGGCAGTTCATGTTCAGCAGGTTTGAAAATGCTGCCAGAGACATGCAGAACTACAGGCACGGCTATCCTGTAAGTTACACACACACACACACACACACACACAGATATGTGTACACTTGTGTGTCGGTGTTAACCAAGCACACGTTTTGCTTTTGTTTCCCTGTCGTTTCAGAACAGGCAGCAAAGCACAAGGCGGGTAAGTACACAAAAGATGATTGGATATTACTCATTGTATGACATTTTTTTTTAAGAAACATTTTTAAACAAACAAAAACATAAGTGCAACTCTCTTCTATTGAGTAGGACAAGCTAAATCTGCAGTTCTACCTTGGAATGACACGCTCAGTACCCGACGGTAGGCCTACACAACTTTAAAACCAAGCTCTGCAGTCTGTGAGCATCTTACATTTGAATAACTTTTAGAGCCCTAAAGAAGTAAAAGTTTGGTATTTCAATTTAAATCCAATGCCACCATCTATCTACAAATGGGTTACCTTCTGGTGTTTTGTCATCAGGCGTCTCTATAGATGGTTTCCACCAGGATTGGTACAAAGATTATGACAGACTGGAGTCTGTGCACTCCTACATTCAGTGGTAAAGTACTCTATAGTCACAGGTGTGATTTAAAATGTTCAGTTCCTGTTTATACAATGTGTTTGTCTGTCTCTCAAAGGCTTTTCCCACTGCAGGAACCAGGGATGAACCGCGATGCCAGTATATTGACAACAGAAGAAATCGAGGTAAACTGCTAAAAGCTCAAGTTTCAACTCTCTAAAGAAATCCATCGTCTGACAGACGTTCGACTTTTCCTTCAGGAGTTTCTTCAAAGCAACATCGCAAAGGAAAATCTGTTGAAGTCTTACAAGCTCATGTTGGACTTCTATGGTATCGAGTTGAGTGATGAGAAAACGGGAGAAGTCAGGAGAGCGTGTAACTGGAGAGACCGATTCAACAACCTAAACAGGTGAGCTCTGCTTTTTAACCCGACAAATCGTTCACCGCAAGCACCAAAAGCATCTAAGTAACGTCTTTTCTGATGCCGTTCTCGTCATTGACAGACAAACTCATAACAACCTGCGCATCACCCGCATCCTGAAGTGCCTGGGAACCCTGGGGTACCGCCACTATCAAGCGCCCCTGGTCCACTTCTTCCTGAAGGAGACCCTCGTCCATAGAGAACTGCCGCAAGTCAGGGACAGTGTCCTCCACTACTTTGTGTTCGCTGTTCTCGACAAGAGAGAACGCAGGAGACTCCTCAAGTTTGCCTATTTGAGCTACGACCGCAGGGAGGAGTTTGTGTGGTGCCCCAAGAAGATCCAGATAAAGTGGTCACAGGGAATGAGCAGCAGAACAGAGCTTCTGCACTGTGAGGACGGACGCCAAGAAGAGGAAGATTAAGCTGCGACGGGATAATCCGTCACACCGCCCAGGGGCCCCTTCTACAAATGCTAATGTGGACTCTACTATACACCACATATGGCACGCTAGTCGCCATAAATACTGGAAGAGGGAAGGATGTCATTTATTTTGGTAGTCAAACTGCTTCGCAAATACACATTACAATTTATGCAGTCTGGTTTTGGGACACACCTTGTGCAGATAAAATATCCAGCCCTGAAGAGAATGCCAGCGATTAAAAGCTGCAAGAATATGGGGTAGACGGGGGTGGTGAGGATTATTATCCAGGGATGTAGTGGGGAATTGTGCAATTATGTATGCAAACTGTTTTGTTTAGTTATATTCCTACTTAGTTACTTTCACAAATGGAAATGTGCAATAATCTGCCCTTTAAAAATGTCCATTTTCTATTATTATGGCGCAGATAGGTTGGAAGAATCGCGCACCAGTTTGATCATGGCTAATAAACCTGAAAATTACCTTGTAATTGCATCGTGAACTTTGACCTTCTCTAAGTGCTGTGCACAGGACTCTGGGTCAGAATAGCCAGAGGAGCTGGCTGGATGTGAGCCCGAGCATTTCCACATTTCACTTTCAGACCGAAACTTGAATCACACGTTACCATTTAAAAAACATGACAGCAGAAATACGCATTTAATCAACCGGGTTTAATTGGTCGAGCTCAAACAAAATCAGGACATTTCATTTACAACCATAGATGGGATCATGTGTTCTGTAGATAAGTGGAACCTTCCAGTTCTGCTGGACGTATTAACACAGTTAACAGTGTTTGCTTCACCGCCACATTATCCATCTCAGATATATGGCTTTTATTTTCTCTACTTAGAAAAGTATGATTAAAAACAGTATATACACAAATACATTCATATTTACATATTGCAAATGGTGTGTTACTCGGTTACATTATTAAAAAAAAAAAAACTGCTTGGACAGGAGAAAAGTACATGTAATAAGATTCAGTAGCCTACTTAATACAGCTTGAAGACAAGCAACTTAGATCGCCCTCAGATTTTTTTTTTCTTGAAATGTGATAAAACAAAGTTAGAAACCTTTAAGTGACAAAAAGAATACAAACATTGTCATATTTTAGTTTTTTCCTAATACGAACACGTGTGGAAATTTAACCAAATACTGCTCATCTACATTTACAGTGATACAACTGGTGATGGATTGTAGTGTCTATAAAGCAGAGACTAGGACATGTTCTTGTCAGTTTCTGCAGTTTTCTCTACCTTCCTGGTTGGATCATTTTTACTGTCTTTTTTCTCCTCCCTCTTGTCTTTGCTTCGGCTCCTGTCCCGACGATCCCGGTCCTTGTCTCTGTCTTTCTCCCGATCCTTGTCTCTGTCTTTCTCCCTCTCCTTGTCTCTGCCCCGGTCTTTCCCCCGGTCTCTGTCCCTCTCCCGTTCTCTGCTCCGGGATCTGTCCCGTCTCCTGTCTCGGTCTCGGTTCCTCGCTCTGTCGCGGTCAGAATCCCTTCGGTCAGAATCCCTGACTCTGTCCCTTTCCCGGTCTCTCTCCCGCTCTCTCCTTTTGTCTGTGTCTTGATCTCTATGACGCTCTCCCTCCGTCTCCCTGCGCCTCTCACCCTCCCTCGCTCTGCTGCGGTCTCTTTCTCGGCCCCGCACTGGATCGCGGTCTCTCTCCCGGTTACGCTCGGAATCCTGATCTCTTTCTTGAGGACGCTCCGAATCTATGTCTCTTTCTCGAGGACGCTCCGGATTCTGATCCCTTTCTCGAGGACGCTCCGGATTCTGATCCCTTTCTCGAGGACGCTCCGGATTCTGATCCCTTTCTCGAGGACGCTCCGGATTTTGATCTCTTTCTCGGGGACGCTCCGAAGCCTGATCTCTTTCTCGGGGACGCTCCGAAGCCGGATCTCTTTCTCGGGGACGCTCCGAAGCCTGATCTCTATCTCGGGGACGCTCCGAAGCCTGATCTCTTTCTCGGGGACGCTCCGAAGCCGGATCTCTTTCTCGGGGACGTTCTGAAGGCGGATCTCTTTCTCGAGGACGCTCCGTAGCGGGATCTCTTTCTCGAGGACGCTCCGTAGCGGGATCTCTTTCTCTAGGACGCTCCGTAGCGGGATCTCTTTCTCTAGGACGCTCCGTAGCGGGATCTCTTTCTCGAAGACGCTCCGTAGCGGGATCTCTTTCTCGAAGACGCTCCGTAGCGGGATCTCTTTCTCGAAGACGCTCCGTAGCGGGATCTCTTTCTCGAAGACGCTCCGTAGCGGGATCTCTTTCTCGAAGACGCTCCGTAGCGGGATCTCTTTCTCGAAGACGCTCCGTAGCGGGATCTCTTTCCCGAAGACGCTCCGTAGCGGGATCTCTTTCCCGAGGACGCTCCATAGCCTGATCTCTTTCTCTGTTTCGCTCCGGATCGCGGTCCCTTTCTCTGGTACGTTCCAGATCGCGCTCTCTGTCTCGGCTACGCTCTGGATCACGGTCTCTTTCCCGGATTCGCTCTGGATCGCGGTCCCTTTCTCTGACTCTATCCCACTCTCGCTCTCTACTCCACCGCTTGCCTTGTCCCCTGTCCCATGGTGGCCGTCCGGGGTGGGGGACTTCACGCTCTCTTTCCCTACGGCACTCATCGGGAAGCTCCCTTTGCCTCTCTTCTGGGGGTTGTGGAGGACCAGGAGCAGGTTCTCTGTGCCCTCCTTCAAAGCGACTAAAGCGATCTCCGATGCGTGGGTCCAATTCCTCTCGGTTAGTGCTGCTCCTTCTCCTCATTTCAGGAGAGTGGCGGCGCCAGGGTTCGTCCCGGAGCATATCCGGACTATGGGCTCCCATGCGACTTGGGGGACCTATGGGAGCCTCTGGAGGAGTTGGCAACAAGGGCCCACTGTGGCGAACAGGTCTAGCCTCATCAGAGTGCCTATCTAAACGGTACCGCTCGGATCCTCCAAAGCGCTGAGGCGGGTGGGGTCGATTCTCCTGAGGGAGGGGTCCTCGGTGCTCTTCAAACGATCCTCGATGTGTCGGTGGGGAGTGTAGTCTGGAGCTTTCGTACTGGTTGTGTGGATTGAAGTGCTGTCCGCTCATCTCCCCGCTGGAAGGAGGCCCTCGTCTGTCCTCATACTGGTTAGGTGTAGGTCCCCGGTATGCTGGACCTGGCGGGGGACCCTGATTGTCTTTAAAAATATGGAGAGGGTTTGGATTCTGGTCCACACTTTGCTTGAAAGAATTTGAAATATCTCTGCTGTAGTGTTCTGCAGGGCCTCGAGGTTGGTCTACAATCGGGGGTTGAGCCCCACGGTCACTGTACTGAGCTGGCGGGGGACCCCTGGGCCCTGGGAAGTGGGAAGGAGGAGGCAGCCGGTTTTCAAAGGGACTGGGAGGTGGCCCTGTGAAAGGTGGGGGAGGACCTCTGTTTGCAGGGAAATTAAATGGCGGTGGGGGACCAGCGAATCTTGGTGGAGGTAAACTGTTCTGTCCATCAAAAGGAGGTGGGGGGAGGCCTGGAGGGAGGCCTTGCTGTCCTATGTGCTGTTGGGGAATGGGGGGATTGAACATTTGAGGAGCAGGGCCTCTCTGGGCCATTGGAGGGAATGGTGGTGGTCCTCTGAGTGGCATGATGTTCTGAGGTGGAGGTCGAGGAGGCGGATGCTGCTGTTGCATTGGGGGTTGGGAGCCTGGCCACTGGTTCTGATAGGGAGGGTATGCAGTTGGCGGCGGACCATATTGCTGGCTGTTATCAACCGGCATGGGGAGAGGACCGCGTACAGGGGGAGGAACATGCATGGGTGGAGGGGGTCTCTGCATAGGAGGGCCTGACATTGGGGGGAGACCTTGCATGGGTGGAGGCATAGACATCGGAGGAGGCCTTATCATCACGCTTTGTCCCTGCATCGGATGGAGTGGGGGGAAGTTGGATGATGGGGGAATGTCAGCTGGAGCTCTGTACTCACTGTCATACCCGGACATGTGACGGGGCAAGTGATAAGGCTCAAGCGACTTGGGAGACTCAGTCATTGTTGTGTTCTGAGTGAGTACTGGGATTGTGGAGGTGTCATCATAATAACTATGGCTTGATGCATCTTGGCTGTTCTCCTCATAATCAGATTCTTCACTAGCTTTTAAAATACTGGCGGCGTTGGGCCAAATACTATACTTGTCCAGCTCAGTTTCCGCCTTGATTGGCTCAGCTTCCTCCGTTTTCACCTCGTCCTCAATCATGTAGTTTACCTCCATATCAGGTTCCACCTCCTCTCCTAATAACGGAATTGCTACCTCCTTCTCGTCAGACTGCATGAAGGGTAACGTCTCACTTTTCACTTCCTCGCGAGGCAGCGCTGTATCCGTGCCTGCTGAGGATTGTGGGAGTTCAGTTACATCTGATTGCACAGGTGCTTGAACTACAGCTTGAGGGAAAGGACCAGAATCCTCCATCAAAGCAGATGTTTCCTCTTGATCTTCAGGTTCATCCGACGGTTTCCGGCCCGACGCGGCCTGGCGAGGATCCCTGCTTTGTCGGGGATCCCGGTTTTGGTTGATCAAGGGAGTTACCGATGAAGACTTCACTAGCTCTTCGACCTTTTTGCCAAGCTGTAAGAGCTGAGTATTTGCCAAAAGAGATTTGGTAGGTTGACTAAAGAGTGTGTCGGAAAGTGACAATGAGGCTTTCCCCATAGAAGACGTGGGCTGTTCTACCTGCTTCTGGAACACTTGCTCCCCGATCTTTTTAAGGTTCTCCAAGATTTTTTGTGGATCAGTTAGAGATTCAGTTGCAACCTGAACTTGACCTGGTACTACAGGTTTGACATCTTCAAAAATTGAGTCATCCTCTGGGTCATACGCCACATCGTCACATTCATTTGTCCCCAAATCAAACTGCTTAGAGACGTCAGGTTTGCTTACTACCTCAGCAGGCTTCTTAGGCGCACTGTAGCCCCGGCCTGGGTCATACTCCTCTTCTGGATCATACGGCCGGTCATCTTCATCTACCTCCACTTGTTTCCCTTTAGAACTCTGTGCAAACTGCTGCACAATAGGGTCTAGCATGCTAGTGCTCTGCATGGGGAGTTCCCCACCCTGATCAGACGGAGAGTTGGACGCCTCGGAGTCATGACTCTTCTTCCCAAAAAGGGTTTTGAGGATGGTCTCAAGAGGAGTAGTAGTTGCAGCAGAGCTGGATGATGATGGAGAGTCCTTGCCAGTAGTAGTGGAGGTACTTGTAGCTCTGAGAGAGGATGCAAAGGAAAGGACTGAAGAGGTGGCCACACTGGTGCTTGAGGTCTCAGAGGAGTTGGGTGGAGGTGACCCCGGAGGAGTAGTGCTGAAGGGGATTTTAAGACTCTGCCGTGTGCTTCTTTCTGTTCTGACAGAAGGAGATGGCTTTGGAAGGCCAGTGTCGTCTGCTTCTTTGGTTTGAGTCTTTAAGCGTTTCTCCTCCATCTCCAATGGTGCACCGCTGCGCTTTCGGTCCTTCTGGCAGATCAGGAGCCCCAAGAGGAGGTTGGGACGAGCTGGTTCAAGCCCTGTAAAACGGACAAAGAAAAATCTTAGTTCACATTCAAATCTTTGTCTAACTGATTCAAGACATACAGATCTTCTTTCAATTAAACTACTAAAATAAAATTATGAAGTATTTCTGACTTCAGGTGAAATGAGAGCCTCTTAAAATGTCCCCCAATAAATAAATAAAAAATGAGTTGCACAAATAGCTTCATCGGATATAAAGACAAAGTTTTCTCCAACATAGAATTGGATACAACAAATAGTAGTGGTAGAAATGTGCGGTAGTGCTGTTAATTAGCAGCCATTAAAAGTGTTGAATTTTTTTTTTTAAAAGTGAAAAACATGTTGACTTTAAGTCAAGAAAAATCTTGCATTAAATATTGTCTTTATCACAGCTGTATAACAGCAATATTGATGTTCCGTTTAATTATGTAGGAGCCAAGTCTTAACAAACAACAGGCTGAGACTGGACTCAGATGGCACCAACCTGCGATGCAAACTTCCTTTATTGGAAATGTGTGATACAGAGTCAGTTGTACAGGAGAGAGCACAGCAGCTGTTAGGAGTGCGTGTAACTCAACATGGAATGTGAGTGCCCCCTACAGTACAAACCCATGAACCAACAAACTCTCATTTCAACCTGAGTCCTGCATTACACTAAATATACTCACCACAGACAAAAACAACACAACTTAACAGCACAATAAACAAGATGTGGCACAAGTGTCACCAAAAAGATTTTGCATCTCCTCGTAAACGCTTACCTGGCCCATCAAACGGTAAGAGTTTGGAGGGTAACGGGTCCTTTGAGCTCAGTGGGATGAGGTAGAGGTCTTTGATACGACGGTTGTTTTTAGCCACACCAAATCTTTTCCTGCTGCTAAAGTAAGAGAACAGAGAGACATACGCCACCTCCTCTTCCTCTGTGGCTGGATGGAAGCGGATCAGACAGAGCTCCTGCAAACGCACAGAAGCAGTATGTGAGCGATGCGAAGTCCTTGGAAGAAAGCAATTTTACACAGTTTTACTCCTCTCCCCAACAAACCTTGGAGAGCGAGGTTTTGAGTTTCCCAACGTAATCCCACACGGTGCTCGGACAAATCCGCCCTCCGACGTGGATGACGTCTGGCAAATCC
The DNA here is from genome assembly GCF_964276395.1 of Gasterosteus aculeatus. Taxonomy (NCBI): domain Eukaryota; kingdom Metazoa; phylum Chordata; class Actinopteri; order Perciformes; family Gasterosteidae; genus Gasterosteus; species Gasterosteus aculeatus. The sequence goes on from NC_135705.1 coordinate 17,161,334, forward strand.
TGCACAACATCGACGACACAGAGTTAGAGGCTCCTGCTTACATCTTCCCCTAAACTATTCGGAAATCACATCTGAAGTGAAGGGTCCGCCCCGATCACCGGGCTAAATCGCTAACCTCTTTCAAGTGCTCAAAGGATCCTGACACCAGATAAGCCTTGGTCACAAACTTGGCCACAGATTGCATGTCGATCAATCCTCTCCAGATCTTCTCTTGACCGTGGAGGAAGATCGCTGTCTCGCCATCGGGAGGAGGCTCAGATGTACTGTGAACAAAAACACTCTTCCTTTTAGAGACAACCCCAAATGCCGGTCTCAGGCGAGTATCCCCCCTTATTGTATAGGGGGCTTATCAGAGAGTAGAACAATGATGCTGGCAACCATACTGCACTGTACCACCACCAATCACGTAATATACGTATTATTCATGCAATTTAAGAACTCTATTTTAAAAAATACATACATACTGCTAACGAATGTTATTCTAATGTTAATATATAGAAGCGGGAGGAGATTGAGCACCTTGCTTTTGCGGTTTTGGACGCAGCGACTAAAGGCGGCGGAGCCGGGGGCATCGGCAGCGGTGCCTTGGGTGCCACATCCACCACGCCACCGACGGGAGCTGTGAGCGGCTCTGCTGAGGCGTTGGCGGGCTTCTCCGCAGCAGGGTAGCTGACGCTCACACCGGCGCTGTGCCTGGCCATGCGGGGGTCTCTGCGGCTGATGCTGACGGAGGACACGGTGGGCGCGATTGGGGTGGAGACCTGGGCCTGAGGTGCCAGCATACTGAAGTCCAGCTGCTGCAGCGATTCGGGGACAGCAGGCTCCATGTGGGTCGGGTAGGACGGAGGGTCCTGGTGCTGGTGAGCCGGCGGGACGTGCGCGTGGCCGGCTTGAGCCGCGTCCCCCGACCTCGACAGATGCTGCTCTTGTCGGGCGGGTCGAACGTCAGGCTTCTTTGTCAGTTTAGCTTTCTTGGCTGAAGGCTCATCTTCCGTCTTCTGACCTGGAGGGCGAGATGGAAGGAGTTGCACCCGTTACGTCTGTATACCAAACCCAAAAGAGTTCACCCCCAGCCCTTGTCTCGTGCATCATATCCACCTGTGCATATTTTACAGTTGAGGTCAAACAGGTGAGTCCGGTGCTGAGAAGTGGTGTCTTTGAGCATGGTACCAAAAATGTCGAGCATTCCGCTGTTCCCCTCCGCAACGGAGGGCTGGGCCGAGGCCGAGGGAGCGGCGCCACCCTCATCTGGGTCCTGTGGACACGGAAAAGAGGACCTCCGTCAACACCGGAACAGAGGGCGGTCGTTCCCGTGACACACAGAATTCTGGATGGCTAATGTAGATGCGAGTGGGTCTGAAGCCCAACGGTGAGGAAGAAAGACAAAGCTTCAGTAGGAGAGGAAATGAACAGGATAGCTGGCGAGATGTGTAACCCGCCGCGCCTTGGCTACTAGGTCTACTTTGTCACGTGCAACAGTTTGTTAGTTAGCAAAGAGGAACAATGTGTGAAAGTTAGAAGAGGACAGCATGCCACCACTTACTGCAGCAGAAGCCATGCGAGAAGCAGAAGTGGCGGCAGAGTTACATACATCGGTGTCAGACGTGGGCGGGGCGTCCTCCATGTCCATGCTATGCGGGCCCGCATCATGCCGGTTGCCCAGTTTGGAGTGTCCCGAATGGGCCCTTGCGCCGGGAGACTGGCCCTGCGGGGGGGACAACCGATTACGCTGAAGCAACACGATACATCCTGGAGGGCAGCAAGCTCTCTGGACCTGAAGGTGACCCGTGTCCGGTGTGTCAGCAAAAGGGAAGTAACATTTACCTCTGCAGCGTCCGGCTTCTTCCACTCGGATATCTCCTTGGAAAGCAACTCTTCCGCACTTAGTCTCACCAGTCTGAAGGGGCTGACCTCCCCGCCCACCACCCTGTAGAACAGGCCCTGAGGCAAACGCAACGGACGGGTCAGACCAACCGAGGCTCGTCACCTTGGAGGCGAATCCTTTCACATACGGAACACGGCCGGACAGTCCAAGCGCATGGATGTCCTCGTTGACTCACCTTGTTCTTGGGGTCTTTCAGGTTGAACATGAGGGACCGGTACTTGTTCTTGTACCTGCTGTCGGTGTTAAGACAGAGGTTGAACATTTCCTTCTCGATGGCGACCGACAGCTTCGCCACCTCGGTCTCCGTCTTCTTCAGGTCGTCACTGTCGCTCACCCTGGTGGAAAGGCACACGACAACGCTTTAAGAAGGCGGCCAGGCAAACAAACCATCGCACCTTTGGCGAAGGGGGGGGGGCTCTCACCTCTTGTAGATGATGTCCGTCAGCGAGCGGCGGATGTTCGTTCTCATCTGGTTGTTGGGCGGCTGCTGCATGCTGGACGCAGGGGGCGCCGACGCGGCCGAATGTGGCGGCCTGGAGGTCGAGGAGTGGCTGGAGGGAGCGGTGTGGATCGGAGATGTCGGTCCTCGGGGGGAGGCGGTGGACTTGCTCGGGGAGGGGACCTCCTTTTGCTGCGGAGCCTTCTTGGGAATGGTGAAGTTGGACTTGGTGACTCTCAGGGCTCCCGTGACGTGGATGGGACCGGGAGGGAAGCGGGAGGGAGCGCGGGCCGGCGCCTGGCCTGGTTTCTTTGACTTTGCTGCAGTTTTGCCGGAGGGAGCCGCAGGTTTCTTGGACACCTTTGAGCCGGGGGCCTGAGGAGAAGGCTTCCTGCCCTTCGGGGGGACCTTTGCTGCTTTGGCAGTCGGGGACTTCTTGTTTCCTTTGACCGGTGTGGGGGATGCAGGTAGAAGATCCTCAGGAGTCGGGTCCTTCTCTTTCTGTTCCTTCTCACTCGGCTTGTCTTCTTTAGGGGGGGCTGGAAACCAAGAACACAGATCAAACCTTTAATAAAAAATATATATATAAACCACCATTTATAAGGCGAGCAGATACAACATGTAGCGGGCAAGTGTTTTATCACAGGTATACGTCCAATATCAGGAGACACTGCAGCATTGTTGGTCAAAATAAATGAATGTTACGCAAGTGTACGAGCTAAACACACTGCAATAAAACACAAAGTTGACAAGTGGGCTGTTAAAAGGCCCGTTTATTTGAAGCAGTGGATGGCAGATACATTATGTGCTTCATGTAGGTCCATTTGAGAAAAATATATATATTCTCAATAATTATTAAACTGGCATTATTTCAAATCCCTGAGTTAATCTATCACTACTACTCCATTCACATAGATCAGAAAGGAGATGTGGAACTGATGAGTCTTGTGCAAAATGATAAATGAAAAAAACAAAAAACTGACCACTCTACTTCTCTCATTGCTCCTCAAAATGTTAAATTAAGCATTCATTACTATCAGAACTTTAACTACTAACCATTGCTGATGGGACGAACTGGGGACCCTAACAAGATCTGAATCTTACAAATGCTTCTTTCATTTCAGTAAAACAAGGTCCAAATGAGCATTACATTACTTCAAACTATATTAGTGTGACAATACACAATTCTACCAGTCACGCGCAGATAACAGTTCAACATCCTTTATGTCCAAGTTCCATGTTAAAGCGGCCTGAGAACAAGTATTATCCCTGAACTATACACCCAAGCAAATGCATGAAACAACGTTGTGCAGAGCAGGCGTGGTGTGACTGAGCAACCAAAGTCAAACCATCTTCTGAAGACTGTCACAACCGACTGATCAATGAGCCATGATTTCCTCCTGTTGATCACATAATCAGTGGACGTACTGAGAAGCTTTTACTGGTTAACCCTGGATACCGTATCAATTAAGAGGTCTTCAATGGCCCTTTATCATAAAGGAGAGGTGAAACCAACTGTCCACATTTCATTGCAACAAACGTTCCCCTCGATACATATCAGATCTCATTAGGTGCAAGATGTGTGTGGGCAAACTGCAGCGTGGGTCCCCCTCTTCTGAATCTGTGGTCTCAGGCTTCAAGCTTCTGCCCTTCTGGACGCCCCTGCAGTATCTCCAGCCCGTCCGGTTCCCGCGGCAGAGCTTCGTTCCTTTTTCTTTCTCATCTGCATTCTGGGGGCTGCCGGGTGTCAAGTCTCCGACGTGTGTGCAGATTTATCAGTTGCATGTTTGTTTGTAGAGCTGAAGCGGCTAAGATATCCTACAGCAAGTCCACATTGCTCACATAATCAATCAAGGCATCCTAAGATCTGTTATATCACCTTTTATTTCAAAAGCCAGTTTCCCACGAGCACTTCTGCATTATATTCAATATGAATCAAAAACTTTCAAGTCAGCCTGTCACCCACAAAGTCAAGGGGTGGGGGGGGAGAACAAAGTTGTGCTTAAGAACAGTTCAATATGAACTGTTAACTTTATTAGCTCACAATAAGATGAGCAGATTTTGGGACACCTACCTGCTGGAGAAATGGAGTGCACCTTTTTAATGGGTCAACAGCTGAGGTGATGAACCCAGGAAGTGGAGAGACTTGTGTGGGCAACAAGAAATCATTCAAAAAAATACCCACTCACACCAGTCCACCCATCACACGTAGACATCTCACGGTAAAGCACAGGAGCTCTGACTTTTCAGACTGCGGCCTTCCTTGGAACTACAATGTGATCCTGCGGATGCTTTCATCTGCAACCCCGAACTCAAACTGAGGGGTTGAGTTTTGGGCTTTCAAAAAAAGTAATGCAACTCGGGAAACTTGTTTTTAGATCCCGAAAGAAGAAGAGTACAGCTGCAGCCTACACTTCCCATGATACTTCAGCAACGTCGTTACAGCCTGAATGCCTCAAGCTTCTGCCTTTGGTTAAAAAAGCAGGCATTGTTTTAATTCCCAAGCTGAGTCAACACTGGTGACATCACAGCCATAGGAGACATTATGCAATAGTGCTCACATGCTTAGTATATGATAATATTATTATTAAAAAAGGTGCAACCTGTAGAGTGCCTTCCTTTCCAAATGAATGTTCTGGATTATTGAATACTTACCAAAAGCCACAATCACCACTTACCTTCTTTCCACAGCTGCTAATATTTCACTGAGTGACAAAACCTTTACATAATCAAAATCACAACACTTTGCAAAACGCAGAGGTCACCTCCTGACACTCGTGTTTGTCTCAACACGGATCACTTCTAGAATTATGTTAGCACCACATCAACCGCATTTATAATAGTAAAAATAAACACTGTGGTTTCAACAACAGCCCCAGACCGTCAAAGAGATACATACACTTTTTGTTTAACACTGTTGGTGATATGGGTGTAGTCTTTTCTGGTGTCACTGCAATGTAATTATGGTCGCTGGACCAGGACGCAGTGGCCGGCGGGGGCGGGTGTTCCTCAGCATGCTCGTCTTCGCCGTCATCGTCTGGATCAGCGCTGTGGTCTTCCTCGCTCTCCGACTCCTCCTCCTCCGCCTCCTCCTCCTCGGACTCCTCATCCTGAGTTTTCTTCTGCGTCCTCCTCCTGCCAGCGACGCTCTTCTGGGTGGACAGAAGGAAACACACATTCAGGCCTTTTAGGAACGGCACCCAGCGAGCAGCGTTTGATAACATTACAGCTCGCACGGAGACATGATTGACTTCTCCCAAGGAAATTCCACCAAATGCCCAGAAAATATGTACATGGGATACAAATGCCAATTAACCCTTATGGTCCAAGTGTGAACAGTGTGCCCAGTATAATCCAGACTACATTCATAGCATTAGTGCAAAGGCAGAATTCTACTTGGCTCTGCAGGAAAATCTGGACATATTTCTAAGACAAATGTATGCAATTCAATAAATTATTTTAGGCAGGTCCATTTTAATGGTCTGGGGATGCAAAAGGTCCATTTCAGACCCCGACTTTAGAAACCTGCATTATAAAGTAAGCTCAACCCTGTCTGCTGGGGGTTTCAGAGTAATGAGCGCACATGGTTGCTAACCGGGGGACTGTTTAATACATGTAGTTGCAGGTCAGTATTTGGCTAATAAGAGTGAGCTCACAATCTGAACTGTGCAAAACACTAATAACAGCAAAAGCAAGGATACTTACTATAGAGGTGGTCCTGTATCGTTCATATCTCCGTACCTACAGTTATTCCCCCCTGTGCGGCTACTATGACAAATATGAGTGACACCGGGCATATGAAATACCGACTAGGAATTAGAAACAATATAAATGTACCGTTTCTGTTGAATTTAATAAAACAGGCTTATCAGCTGCCATCACGAAGCTGAATCTGGATCATGAATGACTTTTACAACCCATAAAGTGGAATCTAGAAAAAATAATTTTTACTTCAGTAAAAATCCCCACGCATTCTTCAACAGACGTGACTGGCTACGACATTTTACCTTATTGAAACTGTTAATAACGTGTTAATTCAATCTGCAGGCATGCAGTGCTTTTGTCCATTTCCCAATCCACTGAAGTCGAACTGCAGGTGACCATTGGGATTCAATCGGTAACCGTGAGTCAGCTTAGAATTACACCAAATTTAGGTTGCTCACCCACTAAATGTGCCTGTTAAGCATCAAGCATTTGAGAGCAACAGTTAATCTTTCTGAAGCACTAAGATATAGACCTGAAAGTGGAATTCATACCTTTTTAAAATTCAGAATATGACAATCATAACCATGTTAAAAACAAGGTATGGATTGATGTACAGAAATTCATGTTGGTCTTCTGATGCACCAAGCAATGTGACATCAAAACACAACATTTTTACACAACACCCTCAAAAGATGATAAAGACTTAAGATCAAGAAGTCTGAACTTCACCCGTTTATACCTCCGCTACAACGCACTCCCTTTCTCATGGTGAACATAACAGGCCAAACTAAACATTACCACGGGGTCCAAGTTACCTTTGGTGCCGCTGTGGTCTTCTGAGCCTTGGCCGCGTCCTTCTGCTTGGGCTCGTCGGTGATGGACTTCATGGCTGCAGCCGCATGTCTCAGGATACAGCCGTTGCCGCAGTAGACAGAGTCCGGCTGGGCATTATTCTCACAGCCGGGCCCAATACATTTGGGGAGGGCCGAGTCCTCGGCCTCCTTCCCCATTGGGGCCTCCGCCGTCGGTGTGGTCTTCACCTCCACGCTGGAGGCCACTTTCTCCTCGGCATCTGCCGCCGCCGCCTTCTGGTCCGCTTTGCCTGCTGCCTTCTTGTCGGCGGTTGCAGCTGCTTTCTGGCCTGCTTTTGGCTGCGCTGGCTGCTGCAGGGCCTGCTCCACGTCAGCACACAACAAAAAGAGCTAATGACGAGCAAATCCATTTTCACAGGGATTGCAAAAATAGAAGAGTTAATAAGCTAATTGATGCCGTTGCTAAACTTTAGCCATCATTTTCCTTACAAAGATTTGGGGATCTCTAAAAACAACGAAACCACACGAGCAGACGCCAATCACAGTATTAGCTTATGAAGATTAAATCAAAATGACAATATGACCTAATGACATTTTCAAATCATAGGAAGATAAAGATAAAAATATTTCAGATTAAATGTTATTGTACTGGGAGACATTCTTACTTACACATAATATCCTACAGACATACGGAACCTGTTGTTTCGTGCAGATCGAAAATCATACCATAATCATGTTTTTTAATAAGAATGGTGATTTATAAATAGTCCTCTTAATATAGGGAATCATATCGCAATTGGAACATCGAAATGAACTCGTTCAAAATTATTCACAAGTTAAGTAATGAAGCAATGTACTCAAATGAATGTAAAAATGTAACTTTTCAACCATTAAAATTCTTTAACAGTAACTGGTGAAATTAACCTAAATTTGGTGTAAATATGAATGTTGATGGCATCAAATATTTAACAATAGCATCATATTAACTTTAAATTAGACAGCACATTGCATAACACAAGTAACTAGTTAATATGGGCTCTACTGATACTATACATCCTAATGATTTGTATCGGACTGTTGTGAAATAAGTTAGATAGTGTTTTATTCTCTTTGGACCCGAGGATGGTTGAGCAGACGCTAAGTCCTTTTTCAACAATAAAAGACCTAGATTTATATTGCTTGACGCACAGCTCAAAGCCTTTAAGTTGAGATCAGTTGTAACCTACCGGCTGAAAGATCTTGATCTTCTTTTTCCCCGTTGGGTTCGTAGCTTTCTCTATCCGGCCTTTGATGCCAATGTCCTCTGCTCCCTTCTCTTCAGCTCCAGTGAAGGAAGGAGCGGCCGCCAAAGCCTGAACAGCTGCAAGACTGACGTCGGTTTTCTCGGCAGAGGTCCCGGCAGACAGCGTCGTGGCTTTGGGCTTCTCGGGATCTGTACTTGTAGAGAGGACGGACGTGGCTGGTCTCACCACCTGGTTTTTCTTGGCGGTGCAATTAGGGCAGATGTAGTCCTCGCCATTTCTCTCCATCAGGCGGCCGCGAGCCTCAGTGATGCCTACGCAGTCTCCGTGGAACCACTCCTCGCACCGGTCGCAGCAGATCATGAACCTAGAAGAGCACGGAATATTCATAGTGCCACACGTCTTCAAAGATTCACAAAAACGGTCTGCCGTCCCGTATGGAGTAGATTACAGATACATGTGGAGACGTGGAATCAGACAGTGGGGGTGGCTGACAAGGTGAAGACATACTATTAGCGTAGGCATACATGGCCAATAAAGCTGATTCTGCTATAATGAAATGCAGAAAAGGCCTAAACATTAGCATAATGCATTTTATTAAATTATTAACACTGGGCGCAGTAAACACAAGTCAAAGCATTAATACAGCAGCTAAGATATACAGTGAAGTAAAGGTGTCCAGAGCAGAAAATGAAATAGTTTCCGCTCCACTAGGCTTTCTTGACGGAGCCTAGTGTGCTTTGAGGGGCTGTTGGGGAACGCTCACACACACACACACACACACGGCTCTTTGTGCCGCACTAACATGACGCTTACAGGCGATTACGGCGTGGGCCGTCACACCAGGACAACACCGTTAGTTCTGACGCCACTTTTGCCGTAGCTTGCACCGTTAGCCGGGATAGCAGCCGGCTATGGCTCCGACTCGGCCACAGCCACGTTAAGAGGCAATAGAAATGCTCCAGATGTCGTAAATAGCACTTTAAAAAAGGACCCGTGTGTAAACTAGAGCTGGATCTATGGAGAGAAATGAAATGCATGTACATTACCTTTTGTTGTGTTTCTGCCGACAGATGCAGTAAAGTGCGTTGGGGTCATAACCTCCCTCGTCGGAATCGATGGATGACGATGACGAGGAGGAAGACGAAGATGTTGAGTCATTCTCATCATTGTCCTCTTGTGTTTGAGGCTTGTGCGTCATTGCAGCGCCTTGGGTGGCTTTAGGCTTGGTTTCTCTCTTGACAGGAGTGGGGACTTTGTTGCCGGCGGTAACAGAAGCAGCAGCTGCAGCAGCAGCAGACCCTTTGACGGGGTTTGCACCCTTATTGGCTGCTCTCTTTTTATTGACATATGTTCTTATCGGCCCACGTTTGACCAACAAGGCTGCAGGATTGTCCGGGCTTTCATCGTCCGTCTCATCGCTGGTCTCATCTTCCGTTTCCACTTTGTCATCGTCCTCAGCATGTTCGGCCTTCTGCTCGACATCCTCCTTCCTGTCAGAGTCCTGCTCTGCCGGAAGCTGCTCTGCGTTAGTGCTTACTAAAACTTCTGGAGCGAGAGAAGTCTCGTCTTTTGTCTCCATGTTATCCATCAACTCTTCTTTCTTAGCAGCGCCTCTGCTGTCCTCCTCGTTGTCGGAACTCCCCTCATTTTTAACAGCCGCCCCACCGCCGCCGCCTCCTCCTCCTCCGCCTCCTCTGGTCCGCCTGCCCCCCCGACCTCTCCTCTGGATCGGCTTCCTTGCGCCACTTCTCGTCCTCCTTTCTGGCGACTCCACCTTGTCCTCCAGAGCCTTGGTGTCAGCGTTACCGTCGAAGCTGGCCTCCGAGGCCGTCTCCGCGTCGGTCGGGGTTTGGGAAGGAGGGTCGCCGCTTTCCAGACTGGGAGGGGCACTTTTTCTCTGAGCTCTCTTGGCGGTCGAGAGGAATTCCTCTAGTTTGTCCGTGCGCTTTGGCTGCCTGCCGCTGCGACGCACGGGACAGCGGCTATCGGGACTATCGGTTGCCGCCTCCACTGGCATTTCTCGTTTTGCAACAGTTGACCGTCGAAAAGACCACGTCTTCTTTACTTCAGTGTTGGCCCTGGTGGATTTATTTTCAGGCTCCTCTAATGTCTCTTTGGCCACATTCTTGCTTTCTGTCGGAATCTGCTCTTCAGCCCCTTCTTCGAACCCTGTGAACAAACAACCAAAGGAGGCTGTGGGCAGAACAGATGGCATGCAACAGAACTACACAGCAAAGAATAAAATACCAATTGTTTTGTGATCAAACATACCAACAAATCAAAGCAAATCTGAAAATGATTGCGTGGCTACCACCCTTACATGTCCTACATTTTCACCCAAATTTAAAGTGATTTAAAACCGCATAGAACCAAAGTGTGCCCAGTAATACTACAAGGTCCCCGCCCATTTTCGTTGTGAGGGAAGAAGCTCAGCCAAGGTACCTTGAGAGCAGGCATCCATAGGGTGCTGACTCTGCTCTGGCTCAGGAGCTAGAGAGAGCTCAGGGCTCGCGTTCGCCTCCATAGATGATTGAGCCAATCACTACTTTCAAACAGATAGTCTACAGTTAAAAGAAGAGCACAAAAGACCAGCTATCAGTAATTCTTTGCATAATTTGGAAAATACTAAGAGGTGCCCGTTTTTTTATCAATTACGCAGTGCTGGGATGGCTCCATTTAACAAATGTGTAAATATACTTATTCCTATCACATCCCCATTCCAAACATGAACACTAAAGGTGTATTGCCACCATTCAGCAGAAGTTCAACAACTATTTGCCACCACCGATTAGCTGACCACCTTGTTACGGCTGCTACGAATGGGAAGAAAGGCTGCAATAGTAACGTGGAACTAAATTCACAAGCATCAGATGCTGAGGCTAGCACAAAATGAATACATCCTAATGCACTCAAAATATGACAGAATTTTCCATGTTTTTTGTCCATTTCATAGCTTTAAGAGACGCTCCAGTTCTTTCTAACCTACTGTGAGCTCATCTTGAAATAGTTGATAAATGAACCCGGCTGCCATTAACAAAGACATATAATTGCACAAATACTGTACTGGTGTATATTTCGGCCAATTGCAGAAAAGTTAAACATGGGAATTTGTGTTTGTGTTCACATCACATGCATACCCTCTATCTAATGCTGCAATAGAAGGTTGTCAGATACTGACACATTACCATTTCAAGTAAATTCAAACTTGATTTGTTTTACTTGGACCTCAATGTTTGTCATTTGTTTGTTTTGCCAATTGATTTGTACTTATTTTTAGATAATGCATTTAGGATCAGAACACCATCCTAATAATGAGGAAACAAGTACAGGACCATTTCCATTGTGGCCAAAAACTATTTGGAAGTGGTTAGTATATTGCGATTGGTTACTTACTATTGGTTACTTTAAACATGAACATTGTCCCACGTGAAACAATTCCCTAATTTGAGAGCAGATTAAAAAAAAGACGCCGTCTTTACCTGTGGTTCAGCAGCGATGATCAACAGTTGTTTTTCAAACAAAACAAAGGCCTTAAAGCAGAAATCATCAGTCTTGGTACAAGGTGAAAGAATCTGACGAGGAAAATAAAAAAATATATAGTTCAGCGAAGATGCAGTGAGGTCCTTTTTAAATAGTGAAAAGTAGCTAACGTGATGTTAAATTAACTGGAATATTGATCAATTCCACAACTGCTTCATTTACCTTTTAAATGTATACAATCAAAATATAAATACACCAAACAGATAGGAACTGGCACATAAGCGTTTAACCCATTGCATTAATTACTGTGTTGTTCAAAGTAACTGCAACTCAACGAACCAAAATATGCAGCAATTAGTAGCCAACTAATATAAATATTGCAATAATATAAAATACATAACAGTACAAAGCATGCCCGTATAACGGTCGTTATATACGCTTTTACATGAGCCTTGCACGGTACAACTAAACCAATCCAAACAAAGACCGAAGTGATTAAATCAGAATTCTTTTCGTGATCATCTGGTCACGACACCGTGCCACGTGAAGGGCAGGAGAACTGTCGCCACGAAAGGAGGGAGAGGTGCGAAACGAAGACCGGACATTAGAGTCCTGCAGACACACCGGGGACATCCACCTTCATGCGCAGACTCCACGGTGCATGTTGACGCACCGATGCTATGGTTGCATTTGGCGTGTGGGGGGTCCAGCGATGGCTGCTCGACCCCGGAAGGGGGAGGCAAGGGGCCTCGGGTGCGCAACCATATCGCTACTAAAAATATATATGTTCGATTCCAGTTCGAGTCATACCGTTTTCACAAGATCACCCGGTTACGGTGCACTAAACAGCCGGGACTAGGTAGGGCACATCAGACGAAAACTGTATTTTCGTGTAACCTCCTGCACACCGAAACAACCCGCGATGGCAACCTTCTAAACCTACTAAACGGCGCTCAACCGCTGTACCGTTAAACCACGAGCACGGTGGCCTAAATTGCGTCGCGCTGTTTGGAGGGGCACACTCCGTGTGATAACACAAACAAACATTTTAATGTATCGTCTCTTCGTTCTCGTCAGTTTTTGGGTGCATTTAACTATGCGTCGAAAAACGTGCACTCCTAGCAAGCTAGCGAGATGAGCTAACGCTATTAGCCACCGAGCATGGGCACGCAAACGACACAAATCAACCCGTGACGTTAGCTTAACCGTCGAAACGTATCCACGCACAACGAAACCGTACAAGGGGATATATTGGTTATGTTTAAAGTGCCTTATCCATCTAACCAAAGCGAATGCTCGTAGTCAAATTAGATGGCGTAGTTTGGCTGTAATTTGTAGTTATCGCTACAGCTAACGCTAACGTCAGGCGCAGCATAGCCCCGAATACCCGGTGGACAACGCCTGCAACAACAAAACGGAGACATTGCTGTAGCCACGAAATTAGTACACTCACATTAGCCAAAATAGTAGATGGTTGCCTTCCACCCACCTACACGCAAGAAATACAGATGATATGCCCTCGCTCTTCGGTCAGTCCTCCATTTTCCATTCCCGCTGGATCTAGCTAACTGACTGCGGCAGATGGCTGACGGCTTAGCGGATACCATCAGCGCGCCTGCAGCGCCGCCACTGGCCAGGAGGGGAACTGAGCCGCGACGCGCCACACCGCTTCTCCACATGGGGTTATCACCATAAAGTTAATACGTCGTTTCTAGAAGTCGTAGGTCGAAATTGGAATATTTGAATAGCGATTTACTTAACTTTGTGTGATGGAAACAGATTTGAATTAAATTGTAATTTGACTTAAGTCCAATCACTTCAATTATTTACTTAAGAACAGTCAGCGTGAAGCTGGCATTATATAGTCTCATAAAACATACTAAAATATTGGGATACAAATTGCACTGACTGTGACCAACAGATTCTCACGATTCAGGATTCATCAACTGATCTGGAGTTTCAGAAGTTAAGCTTTCTCTGTTTAAAAACAATTTACTTACTAAACCTAAAATTGAGACTTTGCTTAACTTACTAATGCAGACTACTTCATAACTACTTTGAGCACAGTGTAACAGTAGGAACAATTTGTTTAAAATGTTTGTATTTGTTATTTTCTTTGTAGTATACAGCAGGCAACATTAGAATAACAAATAAATTAACATAAAATACAAAATAGGTATTTTACAGATATTTCTGTCAACAGTCTAATCTAAATCCAGGCGATCCATTAGCATGGGTTACACTTTTGCAGTCTAAAACGGTTTAACTGTCTTTTACAGTAGATGTATGTTTGGAGACACTCAGGCATGCTTTGAAGGTCTTCACACCGACAGCTCTCTACAGTCTGCAAGGCAGTGCGTGAATATGCAGTATACACTCCTTAAACCACCCTGTCTAGTGGTTGCTAACTAATCTGCTGTCAGTCTCGATTCCACATTTAAAATGACCACTGTGTACTGGGGACAGTATGTGAGCCCTGGAGGGCAACAAAAATATATAAATAAAAAATAATTTAGAATGCTCCCGTAACGGCTGCTTGAACAGAACAATTTACATAGACGTGTCCTTATTGTGGAAAAAAAAAAAGATCTATACACATTTACATTTTGCAGTACAGTAGACTTGTTCAGGATAAAGTGACAGGGGCGGCGTCAGTGCTCTTCTCCGTGTCACAGTCTTTGTCTGAGAGACACGCCGGCCCCTGCACCACCAGAGAGCTCGGGCCACTGCTAGTCTGCCCTAAACCTTTGTTGGGGAGGTCTGCGGTCGACTCAGCCTCGGACTCCTGCTGCGGGGCTGAGGCTACAGATAAAACAAAAAAGGGAAAAAAAATATGCATCACATCGAGGAAAATGTCAGGCGTCATGTGGTGATCATGCGGGCGAGCTAAAGACCCGAAGACTCGCAGGGTTACGAGCTGCCGTAAGAATGAAATAAAAAAAATAAAAAAGGAATTGATCCTAGCCTGTGTGAATGTCGTCATCGGCATGTTGATGCTCGCACGTGCTGTTACCTGACTGAGTGCAGGACTTCATGTGCTCTGGCCAGTGGGCTTGCTGACACGGGTAGTCACAGTAGCTGGTGTTCCAGCAGCAGTAGAAGATGGCCTCTTTCCTGCAGTTAGCGCACCACTGCTTCTTCTTGGTCTCGTCCACCACCTGCTGCTTCTCTAGCTCCATCTGTTTCTTCACCTCGCTCACCAACCTCTCTCTCTCCTGTTCCAGACTTTGCCTCATCTCTGCCATTGTGAGCTCTACATTGAAGTACACGTGAAGATGAGCGAACACGAGTGAAACCCGTTACGTGCTTTGTAAGCGATGAAGACCGCGTGCAAAGAACTTTGCTGATAAGACGATCACTCTCACCAAGATTGTGCTTCATTTCTGACAGCTCTTGTTGATGCAGCCACTGTAATTTTTCGATTTCGATTCTCAGTCGTCTTATCTGAATTGAAAGGCCATGGGTTAAGTTCAGTAAAGTGTCCCTTGCAAAGCCGTTGGTGATGATCTGAACATTATTTGGTCTCCACAGTGCCAACAGCAACCACCTACCTCTGCTATTGTATTGCCTGAAGTACTCTTCGACAGGTCATTGTAGATTTCATTCATTGTGCCTTTGATTGCATCCATTATCTGAAAAGAGTAGAACATAAGTACTTCATGGATGTAACATGTGAACTACCAACACTTATCTGTGTTGGTAGTTCACATGTCCCTCGTCTTCTTCAAGTTGTATATATTCTATTTTATTTCAAATATGCAATTTGGAGGCTAAAACTGAATCAGGTTATTGTAGACATCTGTGATTCACCTGTAATACACCAAGAGAAATACAGGAGAAATACTCCAAATCGCTTTCAGGGCTGATTTCATCTCAGTATTGTGAATGATCGGTCGGTGCTATGGTCCAGAGCAGGAGTCCCCGACTACTTGTTACCGGGTCGCAGAGAAAGAAAAATAAATCTGCCCTTTTTTCTAAAAAATATTTTATTTAGAAAATGACTAGAGCCTCTCCCTGTTACATAAGCTGGTCTTGACACAATTCCAAAGCGCCAACCTAGCGTTTTCTTTGCCCTCCATACCATATCATACCATAAAACCAAAAATACTAACTTTATTTGTGTACTTGGCAATGTCCGCAGCTGCGTCGGCCGAAGCAGTGGGGATATACAGGTCTGTTGCCACGGGTGATGACGTAGCAGCTGTGGCCATCATGGCGACAGCCGACGGGCTGCCGGACACCAGGGTGACGGCCGACGTGGACGTGCTGAGCGGGGCGTCTTTTTGTTGAACAGCTGGAATTAGAAAAAACACTGTTAATCAGAAACATCAGGGCGAAAAAAAAACGACAATATTTAGCAAGCGATGCTTAGAAAGTGCACACTGTACATTTCACCATGTGCTGTCCAGTCCCTGTCATGTACCTTTAACAGCCTGTCTGGTCTGGTAGCGCGCGCTCTGAGACGACTGCTGTGCCGAGGACGAGGACACTGCCGCGGAGCCGTTCCCAGCGGCCTGCGTCTGGGTCGGCGCCTGGGCCTGCCCTTGCCCGGGGGACGACGCCGGGGCCTGCGCCTCTCCCGCCGGTTGCTGGTTCTGTTGCTGTCGCTGCACCTTCTGCATGTGCCACTTCTGAGAGGAGGTCTGAAACTTGGCGCCGGGATTCCACACTACAGCCCTCTGCACCACCGGCACCGTCTCCCTGGGCAGCAGAGGACGCTGCTTCTTCAGAGCCGGCGTGGCGGAGGCCGAGGAGGAGGAAGACGGGGGTGTTGCGGTGGCCCCGGACACGTTCGCAAGGCTGATGGTTGCGGGCGAGGGAGTGGTGAAGGAGACCATGGTGACAGGCACGGCTATGGGAGACTGTGTGGAAGCGCTGGGGGGAGTGGAGGGAGCCGTGCTGTTCTGAGACGGGAGCGTTGACGTGGTCACGGCTTTCCCTGCAAGAAAACGTACGCGGTTTACCAGTTCCGCCTGGTAAAGCTGGTAATCTTTCAACTTCTACGTTGGCTAAACATGGACGTCACACTGCGTGTGCGTTTGATTATTTCTCGTGGGACTCTCACCTTCAGTTTTAGCAGCGGAAGCCTCTTTGACGGAGGCGTTGTCCTTCCTGCTCCTCTTCCGGTCCTTGGCTCCCTGTTCCTCTCCGAGGTCAATAACCAGCTCTCTCTCCGAGTCGGAGTCCTCCACCGGCACGGCCTGCTTTGCCTCTTCTTTCCCGTGAGCCCTCCCCCTGAGACTGGGTGAGGCTGGAGGTGCTTTGGTCTTTTCTGGGCTCTCTTTTTCACAACCGGTGCTTGCTTGCGCTCTAGTCGGAGCATCTGATGCACTCGCGCTGCCGTCGCCTGCCGTAGTCTCGGATGCCACGTGCGAATCGGCTTCACCCTCCTCTTGGCTCGGGGAAGGTTGGTCTTTGGCTTTACTTTTGGCAGAGTCCTTCTGGGCCTCGTCACTGGGTGCCGCGTCCTCAGCCTCCTTGGTCTTTTGCTCCTCATCGCTGGCGTACTCACTGTCACTGGAGTCGGATTTATCAGAGTCCTCGGAGTCACTGTGTTCCACACCTTTGTACACGTCCACGGATATCTCATCGATACCTGCGAGAAAAAGTAATAGGAGGGATGTATCACCCGGCATCACATATTCACATGACAACTTCTGCTTAGCAACTTTCCCAGTCGGGCAATGATACTGCTGGCTATCCTTAACGGTAATACTTTAGATTAATAAACTAGACATGCTATTTGCTTCAATGCATACTCCACTGACCCAACTGTGCCTTGCAACTCTCGATGGTTTTGTCCAAGTTCAGCTGGAACCGGCTCTTGATCTGTCTTTTCGGAGAGGTGAGGACCGGCGTGGCTCCTTGTTTCTGCTGAACCGTTTCACTAAGCTCCTTCAGGTCCATTTCCGCTTTGCTCCGATCTGGTAAAAAACACAGCGTAAATTAGTTCCGAGCGGCCGCACGTGCACAAGAAAGACTTTTGCTCACAGAGAACGGACATTATTACTGTTTCATGCATAATGCATAATCGCCAAATGAGATTCACCTAGATTGAGGTTCAGTATGCTTCCTGTAGGTGGTGTCTTCTCCTGCTTGGGACCACCAGGAGCTTGAGAGTGGAATGGTTTAGGGCTGTCTAAGGAACTGCCAGCTGGACAAGGTCGAGGATGGGCAGGTGACGCTGTAAAGAGATATTTACTGTCAAAGGAAGTCACCTGCGATCTATCGCTAAAAGGCACCGGTTGAAATACCTGTACAGTCCATGGACTCTTCTCCCGTGCTGTACTGGCTGTTTGGAGCCTTCGTCTGGGACTTGTCCGCCGTCTCCGTCTCCCCATCTGAACCGGTGTGGGCAGAGGAGTTGGTGCTCATGGGGGAGCGAGGCATGTCACTGAGGGGGAGTCTCCGGCCCGCCGCGCTCCCTCCCACCCCGGCCCCCGACAGCATGGTCCTGGCCAATGAGATCTTGGGGGAGGCCGTCATGTCGAAGCTCAGCTTGATCTTCTCCTGCTTGTCGGGTTTGATCGGGGTGGACGACGGGTTGGAGGGATCCAGCAGCATCTGGAAGTTATTGTCGGGGGTGTAAGGTGTCCTGAAGGGGGCATAGTTAAAGACGGCGAACTTCTTCCTCATGTTCTCCACGTAGACCTCCATCTCTTGCATGGCGCTGTTGAAGATGCTCTTGGTCTTCTTCACGGAGAAGGGAATCTCTTTAGACATGAGGTAGCAATTGTTTAAAGGCACCCACGCCCTATGGGAGAAAGACCCACATTGTGAGCAAAGAGGGATATGTGCAAAAGCAACCGAGTGACTGAAGCACACAGGGCTGCTACCTGTCATGCTGACCAAAAAAGCGAGCATCCACTTGTCCGTCTTTGTCACGCAGAGCTTTAGCAGGCCAGAATGGAAATCCCTTCAGTTTGGCCCACACTAGAGGATGTGGATTACTCTGTGGACAGTAAAAATTAAGTTAAATTGAGTAAGTGGATGTCAAACTGGGTAACAGTCAGGCGAAATCATTGACAGAAACGCCAAGTCACTCAACTAGCTTACACAAGGCTCACAGAACCAGTTGTCTCTCTTTTGGCAAGCAGATAGATAACACTCGGGACAAACTTCAATCTCATTCATCTGCAATTAAAGAATCAGAAGACACAGGAAATTAAGTTTCAGCCGACACGTCTGGTGTTTCATTGAAGCAAACCTTCTACTCACCTCGTGCTCACAGATCTTTACTATCACTTTAGCTGTAGCCGTGAGTTTGTGATTGCCTGAAATAAGGACATACATTTGTGTTTAAATACACCCTAGATATGTTGATAATTCAATGAAATTGTTCCAAATTAATTTAATCTGATGGATCATTGTTGGATGTTGTTGACATACCTCCATTGTATATAATGCAGTTGTGCAAAATCCATTTGGCATCTGCCAAGAAGGCCTCTGTGCAGCCATACATTTTTTTTTTAATATTCTGTGGGGCAAACAAGAATAACAAACCTTCAAACCTTGTTACATTCATCCTACCAGTGAACAATATGTGAGAGCTTGCGCTTCACCTTTTCCAGTGTGCAAAGATCCATCGGGTGAAAAATGTACTCTGCGTAATCCGGGTGCTGTTCGAGAGAGACGGGCTTCTGGAAGGGTTCGGTCTGCAGGATTGAGTGGACAGAAAAGAATGTGAAGGGAAATAAACTCTTACTGCACAACCTCCCCCTCTAACGCACAAGGACATGCTACCACCATGCTACTACTAAGAAAAAGAAAAAAAAGCCGTTTCAAACAAAAGCGTGACAACCAGTGGATGAAGAAATCATGATGGGGTCTTGTTAGTGTTGTAATTGATTACCCAATTAAAAGTCTTTCTCTGCGTGGAAGCTGCATGGGGGGAGCGAGATGACAAGCGGGGATGATCCTGAAAGAGAGTGAGAGGGGCAGCTGTATCCTCACCACCAGCTAGCATGTTCACCTTCATGGTTTCCAGCCTTGACAGGCCCAGTATAGCACAACGACTACGATTGTTAGTTCGGTTATCAGAATCCATTTTTGCACATGCAAATCAATAATTCATCATGCTGGACCGAGAGGCAGATCTTTGGGGTGCAGATCTTAACATCTGGCACGACTGATGGGAATATGATGGTTGCATAAGCAGTCTAGCAGTCTACAAATTAAGATCCAAAAAAGAGCACATGCCAATAGCTAGGTGATAACTATGAATGTTCATTTAGAAAAGGCAGCAATGAGAATAAACAGTGTACCCCATCTGTAATTAGACCGTCTGCCGCAGCACAATGTAATCGGTTTGGTAGCACGAATTCTTCAGAGTACTTACACCTGGCTGTTTCATCTTCTGAAGGGCAAACTTTAGTAGGTAAGACAGCTGCTCTATCGTTAGCATCATCATGGCTTTGCTCTGAGTCTCTATACACTCAGCAACTGTTATTTTCTGAAAGACATCAAGAGGAAAATATTTGAAAACCTTCTTCTCATCCCAAAATTGCACAGAACATCAATATTAATACCGGTCACTTGCGTCCAAACTTACACAGAGGCCCCCGGTGAAAAACTAAACACGTATTACTGCAGGCTTTGAGCTATGTCGTACAAGAACCCTACACTGCGCACACTCCTGGGCGAGTACCTCACACTCCGGACAGAACCAGTCGCCCTCGGGCTCGGCTGGTAGTTTGAGGCACTTGGCGTGGTACACCCTGGGGCAGAGCTCACAGCAGAGCACCTGGCCCTCGCGGTGGCACAGCCAGCAGTAGAAGTCGTTCCTGCCGTCCTGCGGTACAACATCAACAGGGTCTGTTGTGAGTGCTGGCTGCTTCACATAGTAAAAGGGACCGTGTCTTAGTTCTGACTGGAATGCAGGCAAAAGAAAGACAAAAGTTGGGGAAGGTCAAAATCAGGCCAGAGATTAACAGAGCCAAGCAGGCATGCACAGCATGACAATTGAAAAAAAAGGCACACGTATTGCACACCGACTGGTTTTTAGAGCACAACCATTACCAATGTGCAGGAGGGTCAACGGTGTGGACGACCTTCATTAAAATGGCATGGGTTCGTTGCTACGAATGATTTACAAAAGATCATTTGTAAGACACCAGCAATCATTTACCTACTGTGCATTTGTGAACTGCTTTACCCATTAAGGACGCACAGCATGCACTTGGCACTTTCCCAGATTGCAGGGAATTATATTAAAAGAAAAGCATTTTAACTGATAGCTAACTCTCAGACTTTTACCATTGCCAGAAGAATCCAACGCTATTAAACAATTGCATAAAAATGTACGACAACAATATGAATTAATATGAGCAGAAAATCCTAAACATAACACTTTCAGTGACATAACTTGCCAATTGGCTAATAGTGCAATAGTGCAAAGAAGTACTTAGAACTCGATGGAGCTAACAAGAGACAGAAATCACAGGGTAACCCCTGGTATCTTCTAACAATTTCACAATATTTCACCACTGATAGATGCAGACTTACAACACTGCAGATATTCAACAACACGTAACAAAGTGCAAAGAGTCATGAGAATATTTTCCACTTTTCAAATCTCAAACAGCCATAAAGTACCACGACAAACAAACAAATCACGGTCAGTAAGAATTGCTGAAACGCAGCTGCCTTAGTAGGGGATAACAAGTCGTCCCACTGATAACTGATTAGCAACGATATAAAGCAGAACACAGCAGCGAGTGGGGCTGTAGCTTCCAGATGTGTGTTCTCCCTACAAAGGAGCAAGAATGCTCAATGAACCTTATAAACACGCAGGCTTTGTCATTATCATTCCCTGATTTTAGTTGTTTTTTATATATTTGCTAGTGTTATATTTAAAAGTAGATTGTATCCCTCCAAAATATGTTGCTGAAACAGGACAGTATTCATTGTAGTTTACAATAAAGGAAGTTGTTCTCTGTCAACTAAAGCTAAGACACGTTCAGATAAATTCAAAGAAAAGTAATGCTAGCAGCAGACTATACAGTAATGTCCTGCAAAATAAGTAAAAAATTAAATAGAGAGCTCTAGAGAAATATTTTCCTGAGTGAGATTCCTGTACAGATGTTTGTGTGTCTGATTTCTGCACTTTTTTGTTGTAGAAAACTGCGAAATAAATGTGCAGCAAAACCAAAACAATATATTTGTAAATCTAATGTTTTCAATTTGATGCATCTGGAGATGAACCTGCCCAGAAGAGATCAAATAATGTTAAATACGTAATGGCACTTAATAGGATTCAGTTGAAATCACTGAAGGGTTTCATGATGGTGGCAGCAGACATCAGTCCTTTAGTGGGTGAAACCAAACTTAGAGCAGCAGAATAACTTTTTTTTTTCATTTGATTCGTCTGACCCAGAGAGACAACTGCATCCCTTTTAGGCCTGAAGCTTCACCTCATGACGAGACAAAGGCCTTCCAGCGTCGAGGCCTAGTGTCTGAATACCTGCTCTCTCTGACGACTGTTACCTGGTCTTTGCTGCTGCTAACAGCACCCGGTTTCTTCTTCTTCTTCACGGGGCACGGGGACGTCTCGGCAGACGAGTGACCGTTGGATGACCGAGCGGGACTCGGCATCTTCCGTTTTTGGGTGACCCGCTCTGTAGACCCACCATCTGCACAGGAAAAGGTCAAAGAATTGCCAAAAGACGTCAGAAGGCTCACAGTTACTTTAAGCGGGGAGAAAACACCCGAGACGACACAGTTCCCTTCCCTGCACTCTCACTACTGGGCTAAGCCAGTGAGCATTATGGATTATTTAATATCAGACAAAGACAACCACAACAAACCCCCTTACATAATATCCACAATCAGACCTGTGTGCTCTTACCCTTGGATCGCGTTGAGATCTCCATTTCTTCTTCTGTAATGTCAGTTTTCTCCTCTTCCTCTGGCGCACTGATGCAAGAAAGAGCATCATGAAAGGTTCACCCGTCAAACAGGACCTACAGACGCTGTTGCTGTCGTAAAGTCGAGGTTGTTGCCTCACAAAATGCAAATCTCTTTCTCTTGACATGAATATAATTGTGCTTAGAATTTGGCACTTAGCTTGTAACAGAAGCATCATACATTCCTACCAACACATCAGACAACTGTCTTCAACATTTCTGACGTCAAAATAAGTTATGCTACATGAAAACACTAAAACGAGTCTCCAAAATACCGTATTCTAGAGAAGTTGTTTTAGAGGTGTAGTGACAGACTGGTATCGGCAATAACCATGCTACTGATAAAATGTAATATTGATATAGTGTTAAACAAATACACATTTGAGGTGGTGTAAACAGTTACAGACTCACTTCCATACACTAGTAGTTTGAGTGTTTTGAAATTAACGGATTTAACCGACGGCATTATCATACGATTTTTTCAATAGATCACAATATCATCTATATTGTTAAATCCTATGGCCACAATACCCGTGTAGTCAAAGCTGGCATTTTGACAGCCACATACGACTCAGAGATTACTGATAACGTCACGTGTCACTCAAAGCACACATCAAAGGCGTGAAGACACGGATCAAAAACTGACTCAGTCAGACTACATTTTCACACAAAAGAGAACCAACAGTGGGAGAAACGCAGCTCAAAGTGCTGGGCAGCTAAACAACAAGCGCCTTCCCCCCCCCCGTGACCACATATCTATAAATAGTAAACATGACAACCCAGGACCAAAGAATCGGCAGCGGCCCGACCTTCTGACAGGCGGAAGGTTCCCTGCTGTAATATTCATGGATCACGTGACCCAGTAACGGGCGCAGTCCGACCCCTTCTGAGACCACATCCTTGGAGATGCGGGTTGCTGTGAGCCGCTGTCTGTTCCCCGATCTGCCCAACAGGTTTTCCCTCAGTATCGGTTGAGCGCGATTCACCTGGGTTAGCAGGCGCCCTGCTGTCGATCCTATTATCACTGCCCTCCTCTCAGACGCACCGGCCTCGTCTCCTCGATTCTGCCAATTTCTCTTTCACTTGAGTCCCGAGAAGAGGAAAACTGATATGTATATGTGTGAAGAATAGGACGGGCATCTGCTGAGAGCAAAAACTGCTCCTCTCCTCCACCCCCCCCCCCTCCTTCCTCCTACACCTTCTGCTCCTCCATCACTGAAAGGAGGCTGAAATATCGGACTGGAGCGGCGTGCAGTGAACTGGCTCCACCGGCCTGCTGGTCTAACCTGTCTGGACAGCCTCATGCAATCTACCCCAGCAACATCCTGTCCTGTCCGGGGCAGGAAACACAGCCAACAGAAACAGAGACAAAGAGAGAGAGAAAGACGGGGACAGGCACGAGGACAAAAATCAATACCACTCAATCCTGACAACGACATTTCAAAAAAGCAAAAAGACCCACAGAGCAGACAAGCAGCCTGCTGGAGCCCACGTAACACCCCCCTCCACACCCACCACTACATCCATGCCTCAACGTAGGAAATCAACAAGCATACCTGTTCTTTTTCCTCTCTCTCTCCTTACTCACATACAGATTCTTCAGCCTATTCTTTAATCTTTTTCAATTATGGAGGGCGAAGGGAGGGGGAGGGATGGGGGGGGGGGATGAGGGAAAAGATGGGTCCAGGTTTCCCAGAAGGCCTTCTCTCCCTGCTGCTCTCTTCTGCAATTGTCAATCTTTAACCTCGGCTGCGGGCTGCCGATTGGCTTGAGCACCACACGGAGGCGTCTGATTGGGTGCTCGGCCCCCGGCGTGCCAGCCGGGCTCCCTTCTCCCCGCTCTCCTCAGCCACAGTGCTGCAATGCAGAGAGCACTGCTCCTCGCTGCCGCTGCCGCTGCTCGCAAAAAGGAAGAGGCAGAAAACCCAGTCTGCCCCTCTGCTGGAACCCCCCCCCCCCCTTGTGCAGACGTGCGCCGGCCGTGTTCCTTCTACCAGACGTGTGCGGCTCCTGACAGGGAGAGGAACGGACTCCCTCCCTCGCCGTGCTCTCAGCCGGTGTATGTGCACGGCATCCATTTTGAACACACACACTCACCCCCCCCCCTCTCTCTCTCTCTCTCTCTCTCTCTCTCTCTCTCTCTCGCTCACTCACTCAGACCACAGTGCACGCCGCGCACACGGCACATTCACCACATGCAGCTTATTATGTGCCCCCCCCCCCCCTCCTCATGTTGATATGCAGCATGGGCCTACTACTGGACACAAAGAAAGGGCTGGAAATGTCACGGGAGCTTCCCAGACAGCCTGGACTCCCCCCTCCCACCCCCCCTCTCTGCAACGCTTCCTTAACATGTACTGTCTCATGATCAATGTCCGCCCGGAGACGGCAGTGTGAGCGGCAGTAAGCCGAGAAAAAACGCGCATAAACCCGCTGAGAGCATCGTCTAATCGCGAGCTCGTAAATGCACACGGTTAAAAAAAAAAACAACGACACATATAGGCAGAGATTTAGTGCCATCCACGGCAGAATGTCGAGGCCAACTACGTTATCTACGCGGGTCCACGAAGGTCAACTGGTGGACATTTGCAAACAGGCGGCGTGCGTCGGTCCGCTCCGATCCTCCCGCCGTAGTGGAATGAAGGGATTAGACAAATTACCAAGCACCATTCACAAAACGCTGAGGAGGAGGACTTTATGCTTCAGTCAGACTGCTGCTGGACTCCGGTCAAGCGCCGTTATGTGCGCCATTAAATCAAGGCCGTGGTTCTCCTGGTTGTATTCGAAACAGAGACTTTATCACACTAGAAAGGACTAAAACCAACCAGACACATTCTACCTGGCTGAGGGATTAGAATAATATTATTGCTGAGGTGGCGGAAATTCCGATTCTGCAACTAAATTAGACATTTAATCGGATTCATGCATGCAGAAAACCAACACCCACATCTATGCACATATATCTATATATGTGCATATATCTATATATGTGCATATACATACACAGATATATGTATATATATATATAAACAGAATTCAATCTAACCTTGTCGACTTCAAACAGGCTGTGAAGCCTCTCTGGATGAGATGAGGTTTCTATGCAGAGCCCTTTCAGAGGAAGTCCTTCCCTCTTCTTTCCTCCTCGCTCACATACAAATACTCAGTGTGCTTTGGAGCAGAGGGACAGAAAGGGGAAGCTCTCTAAAATGGCTGACAGTCGGCAGCAGAGAACAACGCGGGGAGGCAGTGCACACCATTAGGCACAGGCGATTCCTCCAAGCTGCCACGGCATATTCACGCCGCACATAATCGGCATTTAGGGAAACGGGTGAGCGGCTTACAGGTTTAGGCCGGGGGGGGAGAAGCGTTGGTGTTTATTCACCCAGTCGCAAAATAAAGAAATGAATCAAGGTGAGGCGAAGTTGGTTTTAGGGGATTGTGGGAAATTAGACGACTAGATTTTTTTTTCATCGCCGTGTGGCTCCGGCAAACAAGTGCAAACGCTGCCTTGCTTCTCTGTGTCATACGAGGCCTAAATTAAACTTGCTGTGCTGTCAGTTCACCATCTGCTAATTCCTCTGGGGAGTTCCCTCTGCACCGCTCCCCGTCTCTCCCATCCCGCCCGGGTCCCTCGGCAGGCCGGCATTCTCGAGCCCACAGGCCAGGAGCAGCCACAAAAGCTCGATCCTCTTTTGATCTTGAGAAAAGAAAGCAGGTCATAGTCTGTGTCCTGTGTATGTAACGAAACCACCTCACACTTAACCTGTGGTCCAGACAACCAACCAGCCTGCAGAGGCCGTGTGCTCCCATGCTACGCTCTCCTTCTCAGCTGCAATGCTATGCTGTGGGGTGACAAACAACCCCCCCTCCTACCCCCACACACACAGCTTGTCAGACAAACCTGTATTATTACTCAGGCACGGGCCACACACAGTGGCTGCTGCCTTATCAGCAGTGTGGTGTGTGTGTGTGTGTGTGTGTGAAAGAATGAAAATAGGTGCTTACCTCTGTGGATGCATGGCTACAAACTCTGTGTGATATGTCAATGCTTATTAAAACATGGAGGACGGCCCTGTCAGCCCCTTCACCCCCGCTCAGAGCAACAGCCACGGCTCTCCGAGCTGTCCGGCTCACCGCTCCGATGGAAGGCGCGCAGAGACTGGCCGCGCTCGGCGACAGCATGTAAGGCGGCTGCTGATTGGCCGCTGCATTTCCTGGTTGCTTGCCTTTCATTTAGCACAGGGGAGCTAAAGCGCAGCGCTCGGAGCGAAGGGCGCCAGGCCCGGATCCAAGCGCTCAGCCCGCGCACACCTATGAGCAGGCAAGAAGGCTGCACACAGCTGTTACTGCCTGCTAAATGCGCCATGAAGTAGCTGCAGCTACGAGGGGAAGACAGCAGATGTGCACACAAAGGACAGGCCTGTGGCCTGTGTTCTTTAGGGGGAATTTGCCTCTCTGGTTCCCACCCTCAAGCTCATGCAACCGTCTGCAGGGAAGACCCAAACGGCTTGATGAATAGATGGAAGGACTAAACAGGCAATGAAGTAAATGCATACTGAGTGACTTTGGCCTATGAAGGTTTATCAACCATTCCGAACATGCGGACGGAAGTCATGTGATTTGCCTGAAACTGTTGCTGCTGAACTGGTGTGATCACATGTTGACAGGGTGTTTCCACAGTGATACTGTTAAAGAAACAGTGACTTTCAGTTCCTGACGCAACGCTCCAGCGCGGAGCAAAATTCACTAAGATTTGCAATGATTTAGAAGAAAATGTTGGTACCTCAGGAGTATTTTGGAAGCACAGATCGCCTACATTGGCTGCAACCGTTTGCCATTTTAGAGGCTTCTTATTTTGTTTATTTTGTTCGGTCTTATCTAAATCATTAGAAAACATGATCTTGTATACAAACATTATTACAGATCTGAACTCATCTTTTGAAAATATATGTTGTCTCTTTGGCAAACGTCTGGCAATGTTTTCTCACAAAATCATTTGGTTATTGAAGCGAAAGCATTTTTTCAAATCGTTATATATTTGCCTTTAGTTACACACTTGTGTGCAGATCCATCACACAACCTGCATGACCCAGAGAGCTGGCGAGCAGCAGGGAGGGATTTAGCGTCTCGCTAAAACGACAGACATACATGCACCGAAGATTAATGGATAAACTAGCAAAGCAAACGACATGGCAGCAGCTACACTTTACACCAATTTCACGCACATTAGTAATGACAGCGCTGCATGAATGTTTAAAGGACAGATGTTTTCTCCAAATAATTTTGTGCTTTTTTTTTAGGCATTACTTTTTGGGACTTAAAACTGTCCCTGGCATTGAGGATCAAAGTGTTCATTATCAAAAACTAGAAAAAGATATATGCTGGAATCAGTTTTTGTGCCACTTAGCAGGAATGCTAAGCATCAACTGGCCTCTTTTTCTATGGGAAGAAAGACAACAGCGACCTCTCGTGGCAAAACCTCGTAACAGCTCAGACCACATTAAACCCACAGATACTTCACAAGTTTATGTCAAGAACCGCCGAATAAATAAACGAACCAAGGAGCCCATTCAAAGAACTCTAACACAACACAAAGAGGCCACCAGATTGGTGCAAGAAGGGAAGGCGCATACAATGTTGCTCCTGCGCAAACTGAGGCAATAACAAAACAGGTCACTTCGCGTTACACGCAGCATATTAGCGCACTTCAGTGAATAAATTCAAATGGGTGTAGGAGGAAAAACCCATGAGGTGGAAACTGCAAATGGTCGGTCACCTATGTCGGGCCCCCGCAGGGAGACGCCCGTCTGCAGACGTCGGCCGGGCGGCTGAAGAAGGGGGTCGACTCGTAACGAGCCCCGCAGTCCCCAAGATGGCGCCCCATGGCGAGACTTCCCTGCTCAGCGGCTCTCGCGTGCTCCTTGGATTCAAGGCCTTCGATGCAATGCACAGATATGTGGTTCCAGCAGACTGATCTGATGTGTTTTTCTCGCATCCAAAGGCTCCTTTCTAATTTACCAGCATCAATAATTCTTTGTTGTCCTGTTAAGTAGCGATGACCTTTGTCAGAGCCGCAGTGGAGGAAGTGATACAGTTAACCTGCATTCAGCAAAACGTGTCTTACACCATTGTTTAAGAATTAGGCACGAGTCTTTGACTTAATAACTTCTTAAAAGAGGCTACATTAATGTTTTTGTTTGTTCAATCAAACAATCTGAATCATTATCTGGTTACCAAAGAGAAAAAAAAACATAACTGTGTTTGCAGTGACTTATTTCACTAAATTATACTTGTTACGTATCTACATGTTTAGATCCAGGATCATGGAATCTGCTATTTTTGTTAACCTCGATTTTAGATTTCAGACTATTCACTGTCAGTGTGTTGTCATAACTCAGGTTATAGCTGGTAACGCAATGCAAGACGTGTTTGTGCTTCATGCAGCTGCATGGTGTTGGGAATGTGGGGGGGATGGGAATGGGATTGGAGAAAAGAAAGGCATGCCATTTGCTGTTTGCAGGTAAACTAATCTGAATGCATTAATGATTATGGGGCTATCTCCTGTCCTTTCAAACTGTTATCTCCTGTCCTTTCAAAGTAGAGGGGCTGAGTAGGGAGGGGGGGGGGGATGGGATGAAGTGTCTCACCCTCATTGAGGGGGAAGGTCAGTTTGCCGTGTTTTGTGGGGGAGGGGGCACAAACAGAGGGCCAATGGGCCCCTCTTCGGGTCTCCGTGGAATGTAATTGAGGTTCCCTTTCTCAGGAAGACATGCAAACAGAACAAAAACACCCAACATATGAAGCAACGGGGGCTTTTTTTAATGTGGTTTACTTCATGATTTAATGAGCCAACGTTAGCAAACAATCTACCGGATATGGATTAACCTGTATGTCATCATGCTTTGCCTCAATAAGGTGAAAATGCATGTGTGGGTTATTACCTTTTACTAACAGTTGTGTTACACCTTTGGGAGCATGCCTACGCAAAGTCTGCCAGCGCCAGCTTTTTCTGATTGCATTTTTATAATCGGCTGCAAAGACATAAAATGCTCAGACTTAAAATGAACCTCCTCAGCAGCTTTATCCAAGGCAACAATGCTTTTCATTTTTTCCCACCTCAAACTCGTTTTGTGTGAGGTGGATTGCTGGAAGTTCAGTTAGGAAAGAACAAGCAAGGAGGTAATTAGCTATAGTTTTGAACTCTGCCTCTTCTCTTCTCCCCCCCACCACGTCCTGCTGCTCGGCCTCCATCTATGGCCCCCACTGTCTCGCTCACTACTAGTAACATTTCAAAATGTGTGGGCCTGGGGATCACCAGTGGGACTGTTTCTTCCATCCTCAGTTTGCTACTCAAGGGCAGCCTCAGTCCAACTGACACTGGACTCTTTGGGGCATCAGGCATGACTCTCAGTGGCGCTTGACATATTAAGGTATTAAAAGGCATAACCTGACCGTGTGTTCTAGTTATAGAGACCATATATCATATTTGGCATTCATGTTTAATGCTGCATAATGCAGGGCTTATTACATACCCTGAATATTCTTAGAGAAACAATATTTGAAAAAATACTTTTACACTGTTCTGTTAAAAGTCACCCCCGTACAATCTGTACATGTGTCCGTTTGCTCAATTCCATGTCTTCAAGTCTCTTCTATCTGTGAAAAATATAAATTGTGATTTATTCGATAACAATCGAATAACGTAGTACCGTAATATTCTAGCGGCATGATAAGTAATTAGCACAAAGCCGCTTTTATGGCAGCCTATAAATAAGTTTTAAATCTATCCCCTAATAACATCAGTCACTGCTGCTCACATCGCCGACGGGTATTGGTGCGCGTGTAGTTCGCTCACAGGAGGAGTCCTGCAGTTTCGGCGCAGCTCGCGCAGGAAAGCGACACCATTACCCACAAGGCACCGCGCTCCGCCACAAGCTGGCTCCCTCCGCTCTGGGAGTGTTTCGCATTTAAACAAACACGGTCCTGCTGAAGATGGCGGAGAGTTTGTAGAGACGTCAAATAAACTGCTCCACTCAATGAAAACATCGCAGCCGGTGAGTTTTCTGCAATTGGCGCACGATTCGAACGTTACCGAGTTTAGAAACGGCGGCGGCAGCGTGTGTTTTGACCGTGCACGTCCGAGCCGCGGGGGCAGTCGGTGCCGCTCCGCTCGCCGGCGGGCTGCGGAGGGGTTTTCGAGCCGCGGCGACACACAACGAGCCGCCTCACCGCTTGTTGTGGAATGCCTGTGCGTTAAAATCACCGGCTACCGGGAGTTGGCAAGACCGGGCAAAGATTCGCGAGTAGTCTCGCTTGTTTGTAGCGGTTGCGGTGTGTTTTTTTAATTTTTTTTTTATAAATAAAATGATTTCCATCATCTGCTAGCTTCAAAGTTTACGGGACTCGGGCTCCGCTTGCTGCGGGGCGACAGTCGAGCGGTTAGCCGGTCACACGCATCCTCCGCGCGGGGAGACCGAGTCGGGGTTTTGAGTGGAAATGTGAACTTTGCAGAGCCACATGGTTGCGTTCGCTATCACACAGCACGGCCGGGTGGCTGTGTGTGCTGGTTTGTGTGTGTGTGTGTGGCAGGTACACGGGGCTGCAGGACTCTGCTAACGTTGGTCGCACCGCGGTAGCAGCCTTGTGTAACGAGATTAAAATAATAAAAAGCTGTGTTGCTTGTTTGTCGAGTCTGCGTCGAGAGTGTAATGGAAAAAAAGGTGCATTTCGCATGTGGCATCATTTTTCTTTTTATTAAAAAAAAAAAATCACACTAAGAGTGAAACACCATCTAAACAAACAGGCTCACGTAGTCCAGTCACGTGACCGGCGGGACGCGCACCATCGTCTGTTTTCGAAGAGGAGGAGGCCGGATTCTCTCGGTGACTTATACATATTTATGACGTCACCCGGCTGGCCAGGTCACGCACGACCACCTCGCGTATTCCCACTGACCCCCGTCGCCGACAACCCCAAACTTGAACCGACCCCGCCGAGCAGCGTGGCCGCGCTGCAGGATCCACGCAGCATCTGTTACGCGTTTGCGCGGCTTGCGGGGAGACTGCGTACCGGTGGAGGTGATGGCTGGTGTAGTGGCCAATCACAGTGGGATGAATGCTGCTCTCACCGCTGATGAATCATATTTAGTAAATGTGTGTGTGTGTGTGTGTGTGTGTGTGTGTGGCAGAGAGATGATGATGATGATGAGGGGGAGAGACAGACATTCACAGGGTTCAGGTAGAGTCCAGGTTTGTCTCTCTCTCTCTCTCTCTCTCTGTGTCTTGTGCTGAGCACTGAGGTTTTTTTTTGTCAGGTGGTGTAAGAGAGGGGAGGTGTAGGTGTGCTGTCGCCCCGGTTCGTTCGCCCCGGGGCCGTCCTTGCCAATACTTGCAGGCATTAACCGCTCAATGCACAATTCCCAGCGAGGGTTTCTGAAATCCTTTTTAGGTGCGTTTGTCATGTCGCTACACGGCCCAGGCTACCAGGACGGCGCTCAATGATGAATGTCCTCCCCCTGCTTATATGATTTCATGCCGGCCACTCAGTGCAGCTTCTATCTAATATCTCAACAATGTGGGGATGCAAATGGGAAAGAACAAGGGAGGGAGTGACGCTGCCGGCCGTCCACCGCCGCCACGAACAGCCAACTTGTCTTTATTTTGAGGCTGACGGAATGCCATTACTCAAGCCCCCCGAACGTGATATTTCTTCTTTCTTTTTTTTTTTTTTTGTTGCATGCGGTAGAATGACCACTGTGGGAACCTGTTCCTTGAAGCGCTTCTGCTCATGTTCTTGGCAAACGGAGCCCCCTCTGTCCCCCATTCTCTGTCCCTTTATCTACCACTCTCCTTTCTCCCCTCACACAGGGTGTCAGGCTGCGTTAACAATGAATCAATCTTTGGGGGGATTCTTTGACTGCAGATTGGGGGGGGGGTGGTGGTGAGTGACCGGGATGCGTGGCTCTCGCTCTTTGTCTGTCGGTCCCCGCGCTCTCAATAATTCATTAACTTATCACTTTTTCCTCGTGGGACTTGGAAGAAGTCTCTCTGGTGGCAGATTCTGTACTTGCGTCAGATTTCCTGACTGATGATGGCTTGAGCCTTCGTTTGGAGGGATTGGTGCTATTTAGTTATTATTGGTGGCGGTTACTTTTGCTGTTGTTGGCATCCTGTGTGTCTGAAGTGTGAAAAAAATATATATATAGATATTCAGTATGCAAGCCAGTGGCCAAACATTTGCTAATAAAATCTGGCGCTCAGTCATGACGGATCCCTCCTCTCCAGATTTGTGTGTTTGCGTGTATTCAGTGGGATCTGTAGCTCC
This sequence comes from Gasterosteus aculeatus, assembly GCF_964276395.1. Classification (NCBI taxonomy): domain Eukaryota; kingdom Metazoa; phylum Chordata; class Actinopteri; order Perciformes; family Gasterosteidae; genus Gasterosteus; species Gasterosteus aculeatus. The sequence continues at coordinate 17,194,126 of NC_135705.1, forward strand.
CTGGGTTTGGATTTTCTTCTCCCCAGCCAGCTGCATTGCTAGTGTGACTGCAAACATTAACACACATTAGTTCAAACCAGATTCCTGAGGTCTGTACACTGAATTAGAAATCATGTTTCTCAATGACGTTCTTTGGGAATTTGAATCCGTGTTGAAAGTTGAATGTTTTATTTAATGATTGAATACTTTGGTGGATGTTGCTGCCATGTGGCTGCGTCGACTCCTACAAACTGTCTGGTATCATCCAAACAAGGAGGACAAAAAAAAAGGGAAAGAAAAGCGGAGAGCATTCCACTTTTGGATAACTGTCTCTAATCTGTCTTTGTCAAGCTGCATTTTTGCGTCACTGATGTCTGAATGCGCGGCATTCTTTGAGCGTTTCGTCAGTCCGTGTGCCCAAAGAGGGTCAGGGAGACCGAGATAATGGGTTTCGTTTCGAGCTACTGCCGAGCGGTCACGTGACGGGGCCCACGTGGGCCAATTTGGGATGAGTGGCCGCTTGGGTGAGCGGCAGCGCCGAGAGGACTCTTGAGCCGTAATTGAAATATGACTCTGTAGCACCTTCTTTTTTTTTTTTTTGTTGCTGGACAGCAGCACGAGCAGGCCCGAGGTTAGCCGACGCCGAGCGGTAACTTGCAAGTTGTTAATGAGACTTTCGCTCAGGCGAAATTGGAGTATCCATCTTTTGTACGAGATTCTCTTTACTGTGACTTATTGTTTTTTGGGGGGGGTTTTTTGCAACCGAGGTCTAAGAAAGTTTCCTGTGGTCAGCTCAGTCTGCGTAAAACATCCCGTCCGGCCCCTCAGCGTCTCAAGGTCGCTCTCGCAGCGACAGCCGGCTGTCTTTGTTTTTTTTTTTGTTGTCAAAAGCCGACATCCACTCGCTGGTGTGGCCGTAGTACTCGACCGGCAGGCTCTGCGTGTGCAGCCAAAAATAGACAAACGTTGCTCAACAAGACAGTCGTGTTTCCACTGCTGAAATATTTAATAGCCACTTTGCCCCAAACAAGTGAGAGGGAGAACAAAGGGAGACGGAAGCTCCTGAGACCGGGTAGTTGATCCCAGGTGGGAGGAAGCTGGGCCGATGCTCCCCGACAGGTCCCGTCTCCTTCGTCCCCGCGGTCCACCTCTTCTTCAACTCTGAGGTGATACCAAAGCGGGAGGGCGGCCGCGCCATATGGGAGCCATGCACACTCCTGAAAGCCAAACGGGCAGCCTGAAACAATCATTGCACCCAATTCCACTTTATAACCAGCGAGGATTTGGAACAGTTCACTCTCGGCAGTCCACGTTGATTGGACGAAGGCAAGAATTTATTAGGGGAGGGGGTGCTAGGAGCTCTGTGCCCCTCCCCCCTCCACCAAGCCCCCTTGCCCTTCCTCTTTAACTTCAACTCCCCCTTTAACTTTCGCTCCCCCCAGCTGAAGAATGCTCGTAAAAGGGGCTTCACCTGAACAAGCCAGTGGGAGGGAAGCTCCTGTCTTGTTTCGTTACCGTTGTAAAATGTCACTAAGACCGTGTTTGTATTTGTGTTTTTATTTTTTTTTGTAGGGGCCCCCTTTTTTATGAAAAAAAAAACGCTTTTGGGAGAGACAAGGGTGGAGGAAAAAAAAAAGTTCGGTTTGTCAGATAACTGCTACCAGATGCTCCCTCTGTCTGTTATTCAGCAGAGACGAGAAGAAAGAGAGAAGCTGCGTGAAGAGAAGAGCCACACGGTCACTTCTGGATGAACTTCTCAACTTGTCTACAATTGTCCCCGGTCTTCTCTGCCTCCATTGAATGTACACGCGTAAAAAAAAGGAGGGTGTGTTGTTGGCGTCTGTAAAATCCTCATTTTGGCACCAAAACAACAGGCGGCTTTGGCCTCGACCTCACACACACACACACACACACACGCACACCGATCTCCCAAGACGGTCCGCCATGTTGATCCCATTGGTCGAGGGGGGGCGGTTCGCCGGTCGTCTGAGGGCACGTGCGAGTGGCGAGGACAGCGGAGGGTATCCATCAGCACCATTCGTTAAAGGAAATGACAACAAAACGCAGCGAGCGCGCCGGCGTTTGCTCACAGCGCCGAAGCTGCTCAGCAGCTGTTGGACCCCCCCCCCCCCCCCCCCACTTCTTTTTTTTCACGTGCCGTTTTTTTAAAACTTTTATTGCGGCCTTAAGTTCAACGAGAAGTCAAGTTGAGCGACAGACTTCCACAGCATCGTTAAAGGCCCCAGACCTACGACTGCGTCTCAGCGCTGGCACGGCATGTGTCGGATCATTTATTACTGTCCCGTTTCCCTCCACGACATTTCTTTCCTTAATTGGACAGATTTATTTTTCTCTCACTCCGGGTTGAAATGGAAAGTGTTGCGTTCACCGCCCGCTGACGTCGGGCTCGTCGTCAAGGCGACCCGCCAGTCAAAGGGCCGCCTCCCGACAGTGACACGTCACACCGATCTTCGCGGCGTTGCAGTGTTTTGTTTACCAAACAGAAGTTGGCCGTTTTCAGCGCGAACCGGTATTTTCTTTGGACAGCGGGCGACTTTTGGCAAAGCATCAGCGTGTTTCCATCGAGCTTGTTCCTTATACCCAGCGCTGTGACCAGTGACTGTACGGCCGCGGTTTGATTACACGGGAGAAGTAAAGGGCCACGTACCATTAGCGCCTCCGACGGTTCCACGAGGCCACACCTAAAACGGGATTAAACACCATTTAAAGCAAAGCTGGACCCAAACGCAGTGAAGGGAAATCAAGTCCACCAGCTCTTTTTAAGCTTTAGGATGGACGGGTAGGAATCCGTGGTCACGGTGAGCTTCACACGTCAGTTCTGAGATACGGGGAACCATGTTTTTCCCCGTACGGCGGTGATTGTTTTAATAATTGTTTATCTAGTGGGTTTAGTGTAATGAAATTGTGCGTCTGCAGCTGCTCTACGGAGACCCGAGTTCAAGCGCCGAGCGTGTGCCGACACGCCGCCATTAAGCTTCTTCTCACTGAGCGATTCCGCTGCAAGACCAGGTTCAGTCCCTCGCAAATACTCCAACTTCAGTCCATGTTCCGGTTCAATTTGAACAACTTATATCAGTCATTTCATTTAGTCCATTCTCTCTTCAAAACACGAGTAGCTTCCGTGCGCTGCAGTAGTGTTACGCAGTAATGCAGCGATACTCGAGGCTTTGAGCGACAGACTTTAACGCCCAAGAACGGCGAGGAGGAAGGAGTTTCCTGGTAGGAGCGGGTACCGTCAGTGACATGTAATTAATATGGAATGCCACTGCCGCTCCTCAATGCTTCGTTCAAAATGGGTTTCTGAAAGTGGTAAAAAAAAAGAAAGAAAGAAAGAAAAGTCACTGTTGCAAACAGGAAACGAAACGGTGAGCTGATTGACTACAAATAAACGTAGCGGTAGAACGGCGACTGGAGCCACTTAGCTTTGCGACCCTGTGTGGCGCCAAACATCATCAGTTTGATGAAGCCCTTAAAGGTGGAACGCACAGAACGTCCTCCGTGAAGACGTCGCACAATGAGCAGTGCGCTGCAGGAGGTCTCCTCCCGCCGCGAACCCTTTTAAAAGCCTTTCTGGAACGTTTCATTTGGCATCGTTTGTGGGTCCCAGAGAACATTGACTCTGAAGAATTTTGATTTGTTTCGGGGTTTTTTTTCGGTATGGGGAAAACTACAAGGGCGGTTTTTGAAGTTAAAGACCAGCGTGAGTCATCCTCTGTCCGCTCCCTTCCAGAATGAGGGACTCGATTAGCAGTGCTGGCTTCACCACTCAGCAGATGGGAAGCCGAGCGCGGTGTCACCAGGAGGGAAACAAAACGCGTGTGCGTGTGCGTTGGCACATGTGTCTCCAGTCAAGCCGAGCAGCTCTGATTTGATCCTTAAACAGAGTCTCCATACGAGCCCGTCCGTGCTCCTGGTTCCTTGAGGCTTTATCAAAGCGGAGTGAAACGGCCTCGACCGCAGGAGGATCCTCGCGGCCCCCCGGTGCTCACCAGACCTTTTAGTCATTCATCATTTTTTACTGCACTACGATTAGCTGTCTGTCAAAAACGGGAGATAACGGACAGCAAGTATCAAAGCAAAGCACGGCCCCGAGGACTAGAGGATTTAACCTCCCCCTTCCTCCCCCGTCCTCCCCCTCTCCAGTTCCGCTCCTGCTCTGTGGAATCTTTTTCACCTAGGCTCTGTCAACACGTGAAACCGCCCGGTTGAAAGAAAGGAAAAGAAGTAGTAAAGGGGGGAAAATGGGAGGTGTGTGTGTGGTGGTGGGGGGGGGGGGGGGGGGGGGGGGGGGTTGAAACCGGCGTCAGACCATCTTTTGAGTGGGATTCTTTGCAGGGGTCAGAGTTCAGGCGCGGCGCGGCGATTGGCTGAGGAAAGGTGAAACGAAAACCACGGTAAACTTTTGACCCCGGCGCAGGAGCTCTGCAGGAACGCCCCGCTCTGGCGTGGTGGAACAGAGCCCGCTCTCTTCCTGTGTTTACTCCACCAATCCAACAGGGACGGCCAGGGGGAGGGAGGCGGGAGAGAAAGGCACGCAAGAGGAGGGAGGGAAGCGACGGGGGGAGAGAAAAAAAAAAAAGACGCCAGAGCCTCGCTGTGTGTGAAAATGGATATCTGCCTTACTTTAATTTATTTTTCACGGCGTGGCACAGTTGAAACGGGTACACAAACACGAGCGCGTCGCCTCTGAAAAGAGAGCGGGTAATACCAGGCATGGTCTTTAGAAAGAATAAATATATCTCGTTTCCATGGTGGAAAATGTGCGGGCAGTCTGGTTGATCGGGCTCTGGCTATCCAGATAAAAGGCTTCGTCGCCATTGATTAATGAACTCATTTGCATAATATTAGCCTCTTGTGATTGCAGCCGCTCTCCACGTCGCTCTGTTTTCGCTCTTTATCGCCGCACTTTTTATTTTTCTGTCACGGCCACGTCGAGCTTATGTGGAATGAAGAGGTGGTTTGAGATGTGGCTGCTCGGATCTGTGCCCGTGTGCTCTTCTTTGTCCCTATTGATGATGGATAGTTGTAGGAGATGCGTGTGTGACACACACACACACACACACACTCACACACTCATTGGAATCTGCCTTTGCTTTGTTACCACCTTCATTTAATTCGCTCTGGTTTTTCTACGCGATGCAGTTTGTGTGAGTGTACAAGTGGGGGGATGTTTGTTTTCTAGGAGAAAAACAATCCTGTGAAGGCGGTTTGAACTATTTTCTCTCCCTCCCTGCATTCATCTGCGGGCATCTTGTTCACAACACGTTTGAGACGGAGCCCAATATAACTTATAATAGATAATCAGCCCCACGTCCACTTTCCTTCTGCGGAGGCTGTTTGCGACTTGAATTATTAAATCAATAGTGGTGAAAAACGCCTCGGGCCTTGATCGGTTAATCAAATTGAGCCTTTAAGGCTTCTTTCTGATGCTTGTCTAAAATGCCCCAAATTCCAATAATCTTCTGTGGCGACTGCTTCGGTCGCCCCCCCCCCCTCCTCCTCCTCCTCCCCCCTGCCAACATGTGCGTCACTGGCGTGGTTGTGAAAGGTGTGCTTTATTCCGCCGTGTGTGAACCTCTCCTTGTGGGACTTTGACTCGAAATCAGTCAAACTTGTTGAGGCCTTTCTAAGTCAGAGAATTAAATGAATTGGTAGGATTAAGAGACTTAAAAGTTTCATTCTACCACCAGATGCAGCACAGACGGATGTGTTTTCGCCCTCATATTCTCACCTTTCTTCCTGGAATTTCAAACCTGCCTCAATGCCCAAATGGACACTTTCTCTCAAACAGTATCCACACATGTCTGACACGTGTCCTCCTCGTCCCCGCCCTTAAGTCGCATCGCGTGGCGGCACTCCACATCTGTTAAACTTTCTGGCTCCTGTTTGGTCCCATCGGCCCGAGTTTGATTAAAATCACGTGTACTGTAGGCATGAACCAACCAAGCTGGATGCATCGGACATGGATGCAAAGTATCGCCCGTGCAAGTTGACTTAATCCCTTCAAAAGACGGGGGAATCCCGTAAATGTCAAGATGATGAACTGCTGCTGAACAAAGTGATAATGTCGTCCACGGTTCCCTTGTTTCTCTTGTGATCCAGCAGAGTGAATAAACAAGTGATTGGTTCAAGCGTGGATTTCAACACATTAAAAGTTCTTTAATGTAAGTCAGAACTTCTCAATAAAAATGAGTTCTAGAATCGGGTTTCATTGCAAGCAGAACTAATTAAGGATCTTAAAGTGCCAAGAGCACGAGTTTCTTACTGCTTTTTAAATATTTTACGGACATTCTCTCCGCAATCCAACCTCTCTTTTCCTTTAATCGCATTCGTCATAGGAGCACCTCTTGCTATTGGTTATAATGACCATTTAATTTTGGATTCAAACTAAAGAAAAATGACCCCCTAACCACTTTATTGACCATGGAAAACGTAGTGGGGTCAAGAAAAGATGCAGAGTGTTGCTCACCACCTACACACGGTGCTGCTCATTAAAATGCCACATTTCTACACGTGGGTTTCTCCACCTGGGGCACATCAGACCAGGTAGAAACGCGGCCCTTTGCCCCGTGATGTGGACACGGAGCTCATTTGTATCCAACCGAATACAGCCTACCAGGAAGTGTAAAGAGCTGTTGAAATGTAAACTATGTAAAAATATGTCCTACAAAAGTTGATTCTCTGGGCGGAGGGATTCCACTTGTCTTGTTCTTGACATATATATATATATATATATATATATATATATATATATATATATGGCTGTGTATTGTGATCCAGTGAAACGTGACTGCTCGGTTACAGTGGATTCTGTGTTGAACAGACCCGCTCAGCCTTGAAGAGTGTGAGCTCCACTTCTTCACTTGGCGGAGAAAAGGCTCTTTGAAGCAAAGCAGGAAGTCGTTCGGTCGTCTTTGTTTCTTCTTTACTCGTGACGCCTCGGACACCTTCTCGTTGCCTTTATTGCCGCGTGTTTTGAGTACAGGGGAGTAATGATGCAAAATGCTTCCAGTAGCTTGTGTCAGCTGGGATTTCTTGAATAGACCGAAGCTTAGAATATTTGTAGCTGTCTTTTCGCTGGGCTGCTCAACCTCTCTCTCTGTTCTAATGCAGACATGGCACGTGCACTTTGGGGTGTGTATTTCGGGGGTCTGTGCTTGTGTGCATCTGTGGTGGGCCTCTGTTTATTGTTGGGCCTGCCAATCTGTCTCAGGGAGCTCAGATTGCAGACTTCCATTTCGGCCTTCAAGCCTGTGTGTTGCATTAATGCACCTTTTTTTTTTAAGTGCTTTGACACAACAGAGTGCCTATAAAAAAAATTCTGTTCAGTAGCACTTCCAAGTCATCTCGTTAGCATTACATTTGTAAGAGAAAGGGACCTTTTTTGGGGGAGATGAACAGATTTTGGGGAGAGTGTTTGGCCCGCCTGCTTATTCCTGGAAGCACACAGGGAGAGAAATAAAACCGTACCCATGTGTTCCCTCCAAAGACCTTCACATGCTACACATTCAATTTTAATGAGGAGCATTATTTGAAAAGTCAAGTTTCCTTTTCCATCTGATGGCAGAACGACCACACCGTTGTCAGCTCTCGTTATTTGTTCCGCACGTTCGCTTCCACGTCTCTCACTGAGGCTGCGGGATGGCGAGACGAGTGTGTAAGATCACACTCAATCGGCGGGACAGACAGCCCATGTCTTTTTTTTTTTTTTTGCGCTAGATACGAGAGCTCGGAGGCGCGCAACGCTTCCATTGCCGGATAATCCCGTTGCTGATGCCTCCAAACCCCCAAAACCCACCGCCGCCATGGAGAAGCATGCTTTCTTTAAACAATAGTCCAAACTAAAGCGTATATCGTAACCAGAAGCTGCAAAGAACGTCGTCATCATCACTGTAGGACGTGCATCTTTCCAACAGTCCTTGGAACACATCATATGTGACGAAGGCTTTTGTTAGAAAAAGCGACGGAAGCTAAGCTTCAAGATCTGAAAGTTCTGCCCCAACAATAAACCATCGACTGGAGCCAGATGCTGCAAAACACAATTCCACGGGATGCCCGAGACAACGTCTGCAGGCTACTGGGACGCTGTGGAGAGGACAGTTAAAAATGGAAACCCTTCAATAAATATAGCGCGTGGAGCCTGTTTCTTTTTCAACATGGATGACACTTGTTGCAACTTGGAAACATGTTTGGTACATATAGAAAGTGAAGTTGTTTTTGTCCTTGTCTTGTTGTGTTACACGCTGGTGTTTGCAACGTGACCGGATATTTTTGATGAAGATGTGAGGAAAAAGGTCTTCCAGCGCAGATTGTGTGATAAACAAGATCATTTATACCTATTCGATTATCCTGCTGCAGTATTCTTTCCTGCTGCTCTCAACCCTTCTGAGCAGAAGGTGCCCCCCCCCCCTCCATCTCCACTTCTCAATGCAGGAGTCTGGAGAGGCTCACAGACGGCCTCCTCTGCCCATCACTGCTCGGAGAACTGACGTTGCAAAAGGCTCACCTTGCTGGTGAAACTTTGCACGCTTTAATAAAAATAATAAATCCGATTTCATCAGCAGTAAAAAAAAAAAAAACAGAAGTTGAGTTGCTGCTTTGCTCGCCACGCGCCCTCGCTGCTCCGCTCCGTTCTACTGCCTCTTTGACATTTTTATCCCTTGCGGTCTGACTTTACGGTTTTATGGGCATCTCTCTTCTCTTTAGAGCAGTACGTGATGTGTTTGTGTTCTTTCTTTTACCCACAAGTAGTGAACACGTTTAAGTTGAGGATCGGTTCCAGGAGGCCACCAGTATCTCCATTTTATTTTCTTCTTTTCGAGCGGATGCCCGGCACTATTTCTGTCGGTGCGCCGTGTCTCCTCTCTCCTCCCCTCCCCCTCCCGCTTCTCTCTGCCTCCTCCCCCCTCTTTATTCTTCTCAATCTGCCCGGGCTCCTCCCCCTCCTCCCCCTGCTGCGGCCATATTCATACCAGGGCTTGTGCTCCTCTGGTTTGAATTAGATTTCGGCACCAGGAGTCACTGGTGCGTGCGTAGTGTGCTGTGAGTTTGTACAGATTACCGAGGTGATGGACAGTTAACAGTGACGGCGCGCGCGGAAGACAACAAAACGAAAACAAGTCCTCCGGGTTGCTCGTGCGTCACTCTCTCACTAGTTCCTGTGTTGTCTTGTTGGGAGGAGTCGACTCCGAATCCTTAAACGGTGTTTGGACAGCCGATAGAAAGGGAAACGCTCTTCTCTCTTTCTCTGCGTTAAATTATTCAGCTGCAGCATTAAGCTCCGTAGCAGCGCTGCGTTTGGGGCTGATGTGATCAGTGGTCTGTGGTCGAGGATCTCACACACACACACACACACACTGTGTGGGTATAGTAGGCTGCAGGCCTCGCAACTGCTCGTTGTGTGGTTCTCTGCCAATTGCGACTATCAAGACCAAACCTCTCAGCAAGCACTGTGACAGGATCTGAAACATTGAAACAAGTCTTTTTTCTTTCTTAAATTAAGGTTTTATTTTTTATGTATTGGAGTTTCCTTCTTCTTCTCAGAGTCACATGCTGCTCTTCACGGTGGATATTTAGTTTTTAGCGCAGTGGCATTGTTATTATTAGATTTCATGAAGGAAAGGACATCTGCTTATCTTTGGCAGTAGGATGATGGTGCTAAAGGTCGCTGATTTTGGGAGCAGTTTGTTCCCCAACACTGAAGGTCAGGCCCTCGCGGTTTTGTGAAACGTATTCATTCGAATTGTGTTTCAAACGTCGCACTACAGTTTAGAACATGAAGGTGTCCCTTTTTGCTGCACCGTGCCAGATTCAACCGTCCTCAAGCTAATGCACATCAGCCAAACACACTAAAAACAACACAAAAGTAGACAAATTCCACAAAAAAGCACAATGGATCCCTTGACGTGAGAATGATGCTTGAAATTGCTTTTTTAAATGTTATTTTTGAGTACGATAGATGATTTGAGTAATGTTATTTTAGCGTGTATTTTTCAATTGCAGACTTGTCACTGACTTCGGCTCGAGAGGGATTCCTCTCTGTTCCTCTGAGGAAAAGCTTATTAAACACAACGGCCCAGAATGGGGTATCGACGGTTGTGACTGCTTCGACAGAGCTGTTCTATAAATATATATATATATTTAATAAAAAGCGAGTTGTGAAAGGGGAGGACTCTGCTTGTTGGTTAGCCCAAATAACGGCGCGGCAACAACCATGTGCACGGCGAGGAGAAGGCATTTCACCCAGACGCATTGAATCCAAATTGTACAATAGTTTTTGTGAGGCTGAGCTTGGGACGACCACGCAGCGGTCAGGTGTGAGCAGGAACCAGGGACAGTTGGGGGGGCGGGGGTGGGGGGTCCCACCCGACACACACAGCATGTAAATCGAGTGGACGAGTGGGCACATTTCCAGGAAAGGGAAGTGATGACGCAGGGCGGCGTGCTCAGGGGACGACGCAAACAGGATGCCGTCTGCCGTGGCTTCCTGTGCCATTTAAGAAACCAGTTGTTGTTGTTGTTGTTCTTTTTCCCATGAATTTCTATGAACGCTAACCCTATAAAAAGCCCCCTGCTATTTTCACAGGGAGCACTGCCATCGAAGAGTCACGTCTGCGACCCAGTTGACGGTCTATTTTCAGTAGATGTTGAGAGGTGCGGCAGTAGGCCCTGAAGGGATCTCCACTGGTCAAGGTGAGCAGGTGGGAGATAAACACCCGCACACCTGATTCAGACCCGGGTTTAATTTTTTTTGGACCACGTGAGGTTGCATCCCGCACGTCGGCAGCTGTTTTGCCGCCCCTCGTGGTGTCCCTGTAGTTTCCCGCGGTCGCGTGGGGCTGTTCCAGGTCAGCGGCGCGCTGGCGGGCCCGGTGGGACTGTGGTTTTGGTGGGCCGCTGCCTCGCTGGAAGTGGGATGCGTGTCACTTCTCGGATTTCAGTCGCGTCAAACCTTTTGGACGCACAAAACGTCAACTCGGGTGAACGAATGAGACGGGCCGTTATGAAATGCACAGTAACTCGCTTAGTGTGTTTTTAATACCCTGCGAGAGCGAAGCCGATGAAGCAAAATTTTCTTTTCACTCCCACGGCCAAAGTAGAAAGCACGCCGCTCGCCGCGGCCCGCTCTCAGAAGGGCCCTCAGGAGCGCAGCCCGCTCAGGATGTGAAGGCCACGGAGGGCTGATGTCATCTTTCTCCGCCGCTGCAGAGGTGAACCTCAGGACAGAAACTACCGAGGAAGGAAGAGAAGGGAAGTTCAGTGAGAGTCAAAGGCGAAGCAGGACGGCCAGATCGACACACGGGTGCCGAAAGGTGGACCGACGGGAAGCATGCGGTGCAGATCCACGGCGCGGAGTGTGCGCGTCTGCGACGCGCTCCGCGGTGGTGGGGTGACCGGGCTCCGTGTCCCAGCATGCCGTTTGCGGAGCCGAGGTTACGTAATGGCCCCCATCCGTTCTATAGTTTTCCACTGTGGAATGAGCTCACTGCCGGCTTTTTGTAGGAGCCCTTGTGTGTGCGCACGCACAAGCATGCAGCAGAGTCCAGGATAGAGTTATAGAGGACTATCTGGCAGTGCAGCCGCAGCTTTCTGTGTGTGTGTGTGTGTGTGTGTGTGTGTGTGTGTGTGTTTCTGGGCGGAATAGGAAAGAGCAGTGCCCCTGGCTGCAGAGGTTTCCTCTAACGTGAACTCTGGAGCGGGTCAGACGCAGGGCGGTGCCAGAGCAAGAAAACAAGGGCAGGGTCCACAGCCCGGCGCTGCTACACCCAGGGAGGGGAGGGAACGAGGGGAGGGGTTGTCCTAGGATGGTATAGGGGGGGGGCAAAAGCTATTGAAAGAAAGAACGGATGTAGCCTAGTACGGAGAATGCGGAAGTAGGGATCATTTTAACTTGTCCCCGAAATGTGGAGCCTCGCCTGGACTGTCTCCGGCCTCCCAAGCACTGTGTGTATCGCTACCCCTCTAACCCCCCCCCCCCTCCCGTCCCAAGCATTTAGACAAAGAGGCAGGCTGGGGAACGTGTGCCTTGCTGGGACGGCAGCTAAACACAGACATGTCTGTACAAGCGAGCGTGCTGGAAGCGGCTTGTGTGCACACAGTGTGTGCGAGTGCTGCTGCTAGCCGAGTGGTATTGTTCTAGCAGGCAGGCTGGCTGAACGCAGGATGACCCGTCTCCCCCGAGGCTCCAGATCACTACATCATCATCAGTCGCTCCTCGCAGTGGAACAGATGAGATCTCACTCCCATCGAGCAGTAAGCAGGAACCACGGCTGCTTTGCTAACTGGATGGTCTTCCCTCATAAATCTGTGCGAATCCTCAATCTACTCTTTCCCTGGAAGAATCACTTCACTCATAACCTCAACAGCTTCTTTTTATTCTTTCCTCGGTTCCATCCAGGCTGCCTAGCTTTTGAGGTTTACCTGAATTTGACGTCATTTTAGAGTGAACTTTACCGAGAACCGACAGCTGAAGACAAATTCCAATCCACAGCGTATACTCTGATTAGATTCCATTCCACACATACGAAAGGGTTTCTCTTACCATTATGAGAGGGGGGTGGGGGGGGGTCACCCCCTGAGCCGTAAACCTAGGGGGAAACACTGTATGAGCATATAAAACCACTCTCCGTTCACTCACCGCCTATATATGTGTGTTTACATCTATATGTAATATGCAGCTTTGTGCTTTCAGGTGCTGATATGCGCTGAAGATGAGCGGCGTAGGAGACAACCTGTTGGAGCCGCTGTGCGCCGACCGCAAGCGTAAACTGTCCACCTGCGACACGCCAGGCTTAGGGTGAGCGCTCTGTGACCCCCTGAACGATCCACTTTGTGCGCTGCTTTTTTTGGTGTGACTGCCAGCCTGAACCCATGGCCGCACGGACGGGGCGTGGGGAGGTGAGGTTGTCATGGCAACACGTCTAATCCCCTTGGCGCTCCCGGCAGGTGTGACAAGCGTCGGAGGGAACAGGAGAGCAAGTACATCGAGGAGCTGGCTGAGCTCATCTCTGCCAACCTCTCCAACATCGACAGCTTCAACGTCAAGCCGGACAAATGTGCCATCCTCAAGGAGACCGTGAGGCAGATCCGACAGATCAAAGAGCAAGGTTATTATTATTTATTATTGTTATTGTGCGTAAATGGTGAACTACTTTAGACAAAATCCCTGCGGCTGGACGGGTGTGCCTGTGATGAATAGCGACGGGTGTCATTTGTTTTTTTATATACCTAAATCGGTGCTAAACCGATACTTTTAAAATTATAGATGTTTGGCCATGAGGTTGGATGTGTCCCCCCCCCTTTACGCGCAATTGTATTGTTGAATTTGCTGCACGTTGCGTTTCTTTTTGTATGAAATACAGCCACACTTTTGAACAGTTACCTTTTGGCGTTTTCTACTAGCTAGCTACTGTTGCTTTACAATCTGTAGGCTGCCAGGGAGGCTAAACGCACGTTAACGCCTTTTACGCAACTCTAAATAGTGTTTACGCACCTCAAAGTTCCCTGCGCCTTGCATTCTGTCGTTGGAACAATCCAAAATAAAATTGGTGTAATTTTGAAATACCAGGTTTCATGTTGTTGAACATACAAACGCTGTAATCGCTGTATTATTCTCAGGTAAAAAAGTAAAACTGCAGGAGATCCACGTTTTTAAACGTAGTTTTGGTTCGCGCAACATCTCTTTAAGACAACACTATCAATAACGTGCTTTCAAATACGATGATGCATGTAGCAAGCCAGCCTTCCCACTTGCATCCTAATAAAACGTAAATTCAGCAGTTGATGATGCAACTATCCTCACACATTTAGTTTACCCACCACAGGACGGAGACATCAAAACGGTGTAAAAAATGTCCTTACCAACCCTAGTGATGAAGCGGCGTGTTGGGTTCATGGCCAGGCTGCTTCGCGCTGACAGTCGGCTTGGCTGTCTGTATCGCCGGGGGAAGACGAGCACCAGTAATTGAGGCCGGTCCTCGGTGGTCGCAGCTCAAGGCTGTCGGCGACGCCGTGTGTCTGTCAATGCCACACCGAGCTTCTCTCTGCGTGACTCAGAAATCAGGCCGTTTATGGCTCCCATCTTCCGGTAATTTTCCAATTGCTTTACAGATTTTACATGATTGGATGCACCAAATGCACATATAGATTTCCTTCGGTTTTAGATCGTCAGAGTCAATTTGTGAGGTTAAGTGGGTAAGGAAGAAAGAGAGAGACCAATTATATTGAAATCTACCCACAGGGTCACAGCTGGATACCGCTGGTCCCCGTGTTATGTCGCTAGGTTGCCATGGTTACCAGATGGCAGGCCTCTGTTTTTTTTTTTCTTCTATTTTCTGTCTATTGTCCACTTGAAACACCTTTTAACTCTGTGTTTATACATCCTCGCTCTTTGAATCAGGAAACCAGCACCCTGACCGTCATGAAAACGTCTAGAAAGTTAAAGTGGGTAGTGGCCTCATTAGTACGGCTTGTAACCCAAAACCCAATTCCTGACTTTAACTCTATTCCCGATATCCAATCATCATCATATTCTACACCGTTGTAGGTGATCGTGGGGCTGAAGCTGATTGAGCAGAGCTTTTGGAGCTACCTTTTTCTTGATTTAAATATTACAAATCCACAAATAATAAATGTAATTTCCAGTTGACCAATTGACGGCCGTGTTATGAAAGGAGATCATCATCAAATTTGGCAAAATAAATTAGCCAAACCGTAATGAATACACACTGTCAGCTTGTGATTTCACAAACACTCTTCCTCTTTTCAAATCTATTCAAGATCAAAATATTTCATTTTTGGAAAATGGACTGTCATGATGTACAGTGGTTGATGACAGTAACGTTAGCAACCTCTGTCTGCAGCGGCGCAGAGACGACTTGGTTGCCGTTGGATGGTTTTGTGTGCTAGATTGTTTCTTCAATAGATCGGACTGTAATGCGACACTGGGGTTGAAAGCGGGCGACGCAAATTCACCTCATTCACGCAGGTCGAAGAAGGTTTAGACAACGAATCTGCTTTGTTGGGGTTATACAACTCAACTATTTGGACGCGAGGGAAAGCTTATAAGGGATTAGGAAAAGACAATCGTGGTGGTCAAAGTCCACTTTCACCAAACAACGTAATTATAATGCTGCGGTGGACATCGCCGATGAAGGTCTGCCAATGAAGAAGGTCGACCAAATCAATCAAGATCAACTCAAACGTGAACCCATGCTGTCTATTATTCTGCTGCACGCAGGCTATTTAAAGCGCCTCTTATGTGACGGGCTGCTTCACTCACGGTGTCCAAAGAAAAGAAACCAGAGCTCCTTCCTTCCTGCTGCTGTCCCGCTTGACAATCAACAAAATAAATCATCATGAATCACTGAGGAACTTTCTTGGTATTTAGTGAATTAACATGGCGACCACTGCAGGTGATTTCACCCTGTGAGGAGTCTGCCTGAGCAGCAGCCCCGATGTCATTTCTACATCCAGATCGATCAATCAATATGTGTGTGTTTACAGCTGCAAATTTTCCTTAAACGTATCAGACGTTCTGACCATAAAAAAACAGGTGGAGGTAAGTTTCATTCTTTTCTAAACTGCAAACCACGTGAGATCTTTCCAGCTTGTCAATGAGACATTCGTCACCATTAAATCCGGTGGAGTGTTATTTGTCGTCTCGAGCCACACATGGTTCTGCTGTATGGAGTAGTATCTAACAAAGCCTCCGACACATGCTGATTTTAAATATAGAAAGGCATGCTAGTCATTCATCCGGGACTCACGCTGCCACCTGCTGGCCTGGATAAATCACAGTATTACGGAAGCAGGTTCCACAGCTGACTGGAAACCATTGCTGGGATTTCTGATCGGTGGTGTGATCAGGATGTGCTATAAAACAACATCTTTTACATGTGCACTTCTCAAAATGAAGGTCTTCTGAACAGCTGCTGTTCTACGCGAGATGCGTGAGGTACCAGATGAAGCAAATGAAGACACAGACCGCTGCTGTAAAAAGTGTGATGTGCTTCATCTGCCCTCAGGAAAGAGCTCTTGCAGTGATGACGATGTCCAGAAGGCAGACGTGTCTTCCACTGGTCAAGGGGTCATCGACAAGGACCATCTGGGGCCGCTGCTCCTACAGGTCAGCTTGGGCAATTAACTTATAAGCTGCACCTCCGTATGTTGGACCAGTGCTTATCTGTCATTGCTCATTTGCAGTCGAAGTTAAAATGTCTCAGCTGGTTTATTGAAGTGATACAAAAAGCACATCTAATATTATTTTGTCTGATACAACGACTTCATTTTGACTCGCCCTTTCACTGCTACGGTCTCTAGGCCCTGGATGGCTTCCTTTTCGTCGTCAACCGGGAGGGCAGCATCGTGTTTGTGTCGGACAACGTGACGCAGTACCTGCAGTACAAGCAAGAGGAGCTGATCAACACCAGCGTGTACAACATCATCCACGACGAGGACCGGGAGGAGTTCCACAAGAATCTCCCCAAGTCTAACGGTGAGTCATATGTGTGACACATATGTGTGTGTGTGTGGGGGGGGGGGCGGCGCATTCACCATCACACGCCGTCAGGTACGCTCAAACACAGTCCCTCGCGCGCTCTCTCGTTCAAATCCCATCGACTATTTGAAGGTGGGTTCAAATGTGGTCTGTTTCTCTAAATAGCACCAAACGGGGCATCGTGGGCTGGAGAGGCCCCGCGGCAGAAGAGCCACACCTTCAACTGTCGAATGCTGGTGAACTTCGTTCATGGTCCGGGTCATGGGTTGTCAGAAGAGAGGCCCGGGGGCCATCGCTATGAGACCATGCAGTGTTTTGCCCTCACTCAGCCCCGGGCCATGATGGAGGAGGGAGAAGGTAACATTGTCCATGTCCCATTCGTCCCTCAGCGGAGTCAAACGGGGACTTAACATTTGCCTGATCTCTTTGCTTTTAGATCTGCAGTCATGTATGATCTGCGTGGCACGACGTATCATTGCAGTAGAGAGGACAGAGAGGTTCAGCACCCGACATGAACTGTCTGGTGAGATTCCACTGTGTGCACACACATTCCCACAGTGTATTCATTTTCTAAACATGTGTAACTACCATTGGAAATGGAGAAAGTTCTCCATCCACTACCCGTTGTGTAATCCCAATGGTTCTCTTCTGTCGCAGGTAAGCTGATTGAGATCGAGCAGCAGACCTCCCTTAGCACCACTATGCGTCCTGGCTGGGAGGACCTGGTGAGGCGCTGCATGCAGATGTTCCTCCATCGAAGTGAGGGACAACCGTGGTCCTACAAACGCCACTATCAAGATGGTACAGAACTTTAAACCTCCCTTGACGACAACCACTTTTGCATTTGTAATGACGATCGGCGATGGTACGGGCTGTTAACAAAGGCATCAGGCGGCCTTGAGCATTGTCGAGCAGGTTGCACCGGCAAAGGCGGTTAAGACCTTTTTGGTCCAGTACAACAGCAAACATTACTAAATTTGTAAGACACTTACACTCAGACTGTGATCACCTGAGGCGTCATGTCAGCTTTTTATTTGTTACCAACAAAGGTGGAGCCACAGCATTGTGGTGTGTGGAGTAAACCACCAAGTCGCAGTTTCTGACTATTCCCAGCAGGCATTAATCAACCGTATTGAAATTCAGCTCCAGTTCTTGCCACAACCTGCCACATCTATTTATAACCGTTGGTTCTTCTTTATGTTGCGCGTGCCTAGCCTTGTTTTGGGAGTTTGTAATTTGACTTCTTTCTGCTCTAGCTTTCCACAATGGCCATGCGGAAACCCCACTCTACCGCTTCTCACTCGGGGATGGCACCCCCGTCACAGCGCAGACCAGAAGCGACCTCTGCAGAAATCCCAACACCAATGAACCCCACTCTTTCCTCTCCACACACCTGCTCCAAAGGTGCACATAATAACAAATGAAACTAACTTTCTCCTAATTTGAATGATTGTCTCAGTGTGTTTATATGTGCTTTCCTGTCATCTGCCGCATTCCCTTATAGGGAGCAGAATAGTTATCGCGGAAACCAGGTTGGAAGCATGAGGCCTCAAAACATGGCTGTGAACAACCCCAACCAGCCGATGAACATGGGACCAGGGGGGGGCATGACCATGAACAGGGGCTACGGCATGGCTGAGCACGGCAACATGCCACAACGCGGAGTGCCTCCGTACGCTGGGGCCAACCGCATGAATCCCATGAACCACATGAATCCCATGCATCAGATGAATCAAATGAACCCCATGCATCAGATGAACAGCATGGGCCAAATGAATCAGATGAATCCAATGGGTTCCATGCATCCAATGAGCTCCCCCATGAACCAAATGGGGCAAATGAATCAGATGGGCCACCATGGTATGCATCAGCAGCAGCAGCATCCGCACCAACATCAGCACCAACATCAGCAGATGGGTCAGTTCCACGGAGGTGGAGGCGGACCAGGAGGAGGTGGGTACGGAATGGGAATGACCAGCCCCCCACTGGCCAGTCCCGGTATTAATGGCCCCCCGCACAACGTCATGGGCTCCCCCAGAGTCCGAGGAAGCCCCAAGATGGGTGCCAGCCCCTTTTCTCCCGGAGGTATGAAGCAAACATTTCTCAGGAACTACTCTGAATTAGTTCTGTGGAAAATGCCAACCCTCACATTGTGTGACACATTGGTGAGATGAGATGTATCCGTTTGTCTTTCTGCAGGTATGAACTCTCCCATGGGCTCCGGCCACCCTGGTAACTCTGGAGGAGGGACCACCTTCTCCAGCAGCTCCTTGAACGCCCTGCAGGCCATTAGTGAGGGAGTGGGCAATCCGATGCCCTCCCCCCTCACGTCTCCGCCCGCTCACAAGCCGGACAGCTCCCCGAGCATCAACTCCACCAACCAGGCAGCGGGGGGCCCGTGTAAACCAAGCCTTCCGGCCTACGCTGACTCCAAGAGTCCAGGCAGCTCGCTGGCAGGGGGAGGAGAGCCGCAGTCACAGCAGAATCCACGCACCCCCACCAGCGAGGGCCCGCCTGACAAGCCAGACAGCCAGGCCGGCAGAGAGGCGGGTCCGGCCGGGGGTGAATCCAACCGACGGGTCGCTGACACCAAGTCCCACAAGAAGCTTCTGCAGCTCCTCATCTCCCCAACAGATGAGCTGGTGCCGCCTAATCACCCACCCGGCTCCACACCGGAGGCTAAAGACGGAACGGCCGGGGTCACCAGCCCCTCCTCCTCCACAGGAGTGTCCTCCTCTACGGGCGCCGTGTCTTCCTCAGGCGGCACAGGGCCTTTGACGAGTCAGTCGCTGCAGGAGAAGCACAAGATCCTACACAAGCTTCTGCAGAACGGGAACACTCCCGACGAGGTGGCTCGCATCACAGCCGAGGCCACCGGAAAGAGCAGCCTGGATCCGGGGGCCCCGGAGCCCGGGCCCGCAGCAGCCGGAGCGGTCAGGGGATCCGAATCAAAGCAGGAGGAGCAGAGCCCGAAGAAGGAGAAGCCCCACGCTCTCCTTCACTACCTCCTGAATAAGGACGACTCTAAGGAAAGCGCTGACGTCAAGCCGAAGCAGGAGGAGCTGGAGGGGAGAGGAGCTCAAGGGGCGGGGGTCACCAGCTCTGACCCACACTGCATGGATGGGAAG
Source organism: Gasterosteus aculeatus (assembly GCF_964276395.1). NCBI lineage: Eukaryota > Metazoa > Chordata > Actinopteri > Perciformes > Gasterosteidae > Gasterosteus > Gasterosteus aculeatus. The sequence continues at coordinate 17,213,752 of NC_135705.1, forward strand.
GTCAAGATGGAGCCGTCAGATGAGGTAAGGCTTTTGCCTTGAAGAAACGTTTGTTAGATGTAGTTTGACGGGCTCATCAGAACGTGGTTGTCTCATATTCTTGTGTCTCGATGATTCAGGCGGAAACCCTGGAGACCATTTTGGGTGTCCCAAGGAACAACCCCGGCTTCTACCCGGAGCCGGACTCCAGAGCAGGGAAGGACGCGGGGAACAAACAGGGAAACGGGCCCGACAATTTACGCGGTAAGTCCGTCTACTACTGTGAAAAAATGAATTGAGACATATTGGATCTTCGTTTTTACGGCTTGCATGAGTTACTGCACTGTAGACGTTGCCTCATCTGGGGCAGTTGTGAGAACCTCAACGTGTGACGATATTTAACCCAGTGTTGGTACTGTGTGCATTTCAGATGGGGAGAGAGGCCCCGTGCCTCCAGCTCAGCGGGCCCCCTATCAAAGAGCCTTGTCCATGGATGCCAAGCCACCCGCGGGTGGAGAGGGAGGAGGTGGAGGAGGGCTGGCCGGGAGACGAAATGTCCCCTGTCCCACGTTGGTCAAACAAGAGAAGATGGAAGCTCCGATTCGACCGGGGCCCTTTCCCAATGGCTTTCCAGGGGGCACGGCTGTGGGTTCACCACGGGGCCACCCAACAAGTACGTCGAAAACGTGTTTCTTATCCTTGCTTTGTCTTTCTTCCCAAAGACTAGACAGTGGGGGAATCGCTTACATTTGAGGGTCCAGTGTTCACTTTGTTCATGGTGTGTGTGATCAGGAGGAATGGGCAGAGGGATGGGAATGCCTCAGCGGCCTCCCATGTCGGCGCCACCGGACTGGGGGATGCCGAGGTCCGGCGGCAGCCCCGTGGCCGGACAAGTACACCCGGGTATGGGTCGCTCTGGTCCAATGGGAGGACCCATGATCAACCGGTCCAACAGTGTGCCTGGGAAAACCAGGTCTATGCTGCAGCAGCAACTCATGGATATGGGTATGTCTCCTGTGCTGTTAGAAACTGAAACGTGTTGTGCTTGTAAATGGCAAAGATTCTCTGGGAGTTGACTGGGGGATAATTTGGACTCATTGTATCCCCTTCATGCTTTTAATACACTGCTGATTTTCATCTCTGCAGGTACCAATGAAGCCAATATGGGCATGAGCCCGTTTGGTGGACAGGGGCCTCCACCTCGGTCTCCGTCCTGGCCAGACTCTGCTATGGGACTGGACAGGCCAAAGGCTAAATCAAACAGGTGATCCTCTTTGTCCTGCTCCCAAATGTATCTCTCAGAATTTTTGCCAACTTGGACTTTAAAGGGATAGTTTGGGTGTTTTGGTGAAGATAAAAACCTCACAGAAGATCAACTCACGTATAACCAAGGATACCCTGGAACCGCCGGGGCTTCACCTATATGCCCCCCCGGTTACTGTGGCAACGAGATGAAATCGGTGTCCTGGAGCCTCCAATCCCCTGATTGGCTCTATATATGCAAACCTAACCTCAAAGCATCCAGTAGATCCCGTAGATTTGCGTTGTCCCTAAGCTAAATCCAGAAGCTGTTGTTAAGGTTTTTGTGATTGAAGTCGCATGTCCTTGAAGGGATTTAACGTTTTCCCGGTCATTTGTTTTGTTAGGGACCAGTTCGGGCACCCTCTGGAGGAGCTGCTGGGGCCCCGGGGCCACAGCGAGGGCCCGAGCGATGAACGGGCTCTCCTTGATCAGCTGGATTCTCTGCTCAATACCACTGATGTCATTGCTCTGCAGGAGATAGACCGAGCCCTTGGCATCCCTGAAATAGTAGGCCAGGTACAGCACTCACTGCATTAAACAAAACAAATTGAATGTACTCATTATATATAGGAAATACTAACATATTACCAGTACTGGCACTAATGGGACATGATCCCAAATTCACGTCTTCTTCGAAAAGTATTTTTTATTCATAATGTGATTAAGGAAACCATTGAAATCTGGAAATTGCCTTTTAATGTAAATTATATTGCAATTAATTTATTTTTTTAACATGCATGTTTGTAGTCACCATTCAACACAAAGTGAACTGATTGCTGCTGTCTATATTTACATGCACATTGAGTTGAAGACAACTTCTTATCATTCTCCCTGCTAATGTTTTTTGATATGATTGTTGAATAGTTGTTTTTAAGCTTGTACTTTAAAACCCTCATCCTGCTTTGTGTGGATATTGCAGTATAAGTTTACTCGCCCAAACTAGCATGACAAGGCAACTTCTGTGTATCCTAGAACCACGGACCCGAAGGCCACCAGCAGGGCCCGGATCGAAGCCAGGGCCGCTGCCCACCATCAGAGCCTTTCACGGGGTCCGACTCCTCGATAGGCATGGACCAAAAACCTGGGTATAACCAAGGTTACCCTGGGCCCCCGGGGCCTTCCTCTATTGGCATGCAGCCGGGTTATGGTGGCAACACAATGCAAGGCCAGTCTCCTGGAGGCTTCAACCCCATGATGAATCAAGCGGGCCAGGCGGCGGGCTTTCCTGGCATGGCCGGGATGGGGGGCATGGGTAACCCCCGTGCAAACATGATGCGACCTCGCATGATGAGTGCCACCAAGCCTCTCCGGCTGCAGCTGCAGCAGAGACTGCAAGGACAACAGGTGATTACAACGACCCAGATATTCATGTGGTTATATTAACGACTGAGAGGGTCGATCTGGATGGATATTTAACGCTTTCATCTGGTCCTATCTGACAGTTTATGAACCAGACCCGACAAGGCATGAAGATGGAACATGCACCCGGGGGAAACCCTGCAATGCAACCCGGCATGCAGCCCGGCATGCAGCCCGGCATGCAGCCCGGCATGCAGCCCGGCATGCAGCCCGGCATGCAACCCGGCATGCAACCCGGCATGCAACCCGGCATGCAGGCCGGCATGCAACCCGGCATGCAACCCGGCATGCAGCCTGGCATGCAAGCTGGGATGCAACCTGGCATGCAGCCCGGCATGCAGGCTGCAGGCATGGGTGGTCAGGTGCGTGATCAGCGCCTTTAATATAGTGTACATATACCTTTTTTTCAGCCAGTTCATCATTTGTAGGATTGTGGTTAAAGTATGGATGTTTGTCTGTAGCCTGGTTTCCTCAACGCTCAGATGATTGCTCAGCGCAGCAGGGAGATGATGACCATGCAGATGAGAAGGCAGCGGATGATGATGATGATGCAGCAGCAGCAACAACAGCAGCAGCAGCAGCAGGGCCAGGGGGCAGCAGCAGCTGCTGCAGCAGCAAGGGGCTTCAGCCCTCCTCCAAATGTCACAGCCCCAGGAGGCATGGACGCCTCCATCGGAGGCCCTCCCATGAACCAGCCTGGACAGCAGGGCTTCAGCTATGGAGGTAACTATGGTGAGTTGACTGAGACAGAGCTCTCCATAACTTCCTCCCCGATATTCAAGGTTCCCACTCGTGACTCTCTGTTCTATTGTCTTTTTAGCTGGGATGAACCAGCAGGGAGACCCATCATTCATGGCTCCGGTTAGCAGCCCGCCAGGAAACATGATGCAGGCACGAATGGGCGTTCCATCACAGACCACCATGATGCCAGGGATGCAGGGCAATCCACAGGGGGGGCCGATGTACCAGTCTGGAGACATGAAAGGCTGGCCACAGGGCGGCATGCCACGCGGCAAGTATGTAGCGTCAGGCTTCCTCAAACTAAACTATTTACTGCTAGCTAATCTAGTGCTTCTAGCTAAGCATGGTCATTTTAGCACAGTCATTTGCTTGTGCGAAATTACACAAGCTGCAAAGGCTAATTACTTTCTTTTATGTTGTTTTTTTTCCAGCACATATCCCCAGCAACAGTTTCCCCAGCAGGGCAACCAGGGTCAGTTTGGCCCCATGATGATGAACAACTCTATGGGTGGACCCGGGCCCGTCAGCGGGGCTCCTGGTGGGGGTCAGATGGCCCAACTGCCAGGACAGAGGCAGGGCCAGATGCAGGGCCACCAGATGCAGGGCCAGATGCAGGGCCAGATGCAAGGCCAGATGCAGGGCCAATTAGGCATGAACCCCATGGCAATGGGCAGAATGCCTATGGGGCCCGATCAGGTGGGTAACACATTGTCACAGGAGTTACGTGAGCCCACGAGGGGGTCAGCTCGTGTTTTTAAACACCGTTGAGATCTGATAGATATTGAAAAGAAACAAATCTATCCTTTCAACCTTTGGAGTTTGCACACTCACCCACTCTTTCTCTGCAGAAGTATTGCTGAAAACCATGTGGCTAATAACAGAATCTGGAGCCTTTTGACTGTGTCGGAACCCTGCGAAGAACTGGACCTACTCTCACACACACACACACACACACACACAGACATGTAAACACACAAAGTAGGAGTTCTCCGGCTTTAAATGTGACGCAGGAGACTCTGCACGACATGCGGCTCATCGTGGAGGAAGCAGGCTACAGGGACAACCGACGCCTCGCATACTGTACCCCCTGTTACGGTCACGCTCGAACCCAAAATATCAGCGTGTGTGGGTGAGCGACCCGGAGCCGCGCGGCGGGGCTGCAGGACCGGACTATGGTACAACTAGCTGTGGCTGCACTTTACCTTGTAGCTTCTGTGTGGAACAAAGATCGATGCAATATTTCTTCATCATTACAGCCATGTTAGAGATTCAATGCCTTCACAACGATGGGTTATTTTTTTTCTTCTTCTCCTTTTGGATGCGCCTCATTCTCGAAGTCATCGGAAGCTATAAGCACAGTTTACTA